>NC_037675.1:38633439-38705507 GCF_003255815.1 Theropithecus gelada | reverse complement strand
CGCTGTGTCACCCAGGCTGGAGTGCAGTGGCGCGATCTCGGCTCACTGCAAGCTCCGCCTCTCAGGTTCACGCCATTCTCCTGCCTCAGCCTCCGAGTAGCTGGGACTACAGGCGCCCGCCACCACGCCCGGCTAGTTTTTTGTATTTTTAGTAGAGACGGGGTTTCACCATGTTAGCCAGGATGGTCTCGATCTCCTGACCTCGTGATCCACCCGCCTCGGCCTCCAAAGGTAAACAAAATAAAGACATATTCAGATAAAACAAAAAATCTAAGAGAATTACTCACCAGCCAATAGAAATTACAAGAAATGCTAAAGAATGGTCTTCAGGCAGAAGAGAAATGATACCAGAAGGAAATTTAAATCTTTAAAAATGAATGAAGATGAGAAATGTGTCAAAAGTCTGAGTAAGTACATGAAGCTATTTTTTTTCTCTTAAGTTTAAAAATAATGTATAAAAAGTATAATATTGTGTTGTGGAATGTTTATGTAAGTAGGTGCAGTACATATGACAAGAACCAAAAAGACTGGGATAGGCGTGGGCAAAAGAACTATATGGTTGTACAGTTTCTGCATTTTATGTGAACTAGTTCAATATTAACTCTAAGTAGACTGTTTTTTTTTTTTTTTTTTTTTTTTTTAAGGCCGAGTCTCACTCTGTCACCCAGGCTGGAGTGCAGTGGCCGGATCTCAGCTCACTGCAAGCTCTGCCTCCTGGGTTCCCGCCATTCTCCTGCCTCAGCCTCCCGAGTAGCTGGGACTACAGGCGCCCGCCACCTCGCCCGGCTAGTTTTTTTTTTTTTTTTGTATTTTTTAGTAGAGACGGGGTTTCATTGTATTAGCCAGGATGGTCTCGATCTCCTGACCTCGTGATCCGCCCGTCTCAGCCTCCCAAAGTGAACTCTAAGTAGACTTTGAAATGTTAAGGATGTGTATTGTAATTACTAGAGAAACCATTTTTAAAGTAACGCAAAGAAGTGCAACTAAAAAGCCAACAGGTAAGTAAATTGAAAACAAAAGATATTATTAAATCATAGAATATATTTTAGACTGAATAATAATGAAAACACAACATATCAGAATGTGTGGGGTGTAGCTGAAGCAGTGTTTAGAAGGAAACTTATACCCTATATGATGAAATCGAAAAGAAGAAAGGTCTAAAATCAATAACCTAAAGTTCCACATTAAGAATCTAGGAAAAGAAGAATAACGTATACTCAAAGTAATGGAACGAAATAATAAATATAAGGATATAAATCAATCACATGGAAAACAGAAAAAGAATTGAGAAAATTAACTAAGTCAAGAGTTGGTTCTTCTAAAATTTCAACAAAATTTAAAAACCCATCTGACTAGACTGTTTAAGAGAACAAAAATCACCAATATCAGGAATGAAAGAGAGTATTTCACTACAGAACCTAAAGATACTAAAGGACAATTTTAAAAATGTGATAAACAACACTACACCAACAACATCTACCAATTTAGACGAAATGGGCAATTCTGAAAATTACAACTTAACAAAATTAACACAAGAAACAGGAAATCTGAACAGCTCTATATTTTTTAAAAATTTTATCTGTTATCAAAAAATCTTACCACAAGGACAATTCCAGCCCTGGATGGTTCTCTCAAATATTCAAGAAAGAAATAACACCCATCTTACATACATTTATTTCAGCAAATAGAGGAGGAAGGAAAATTTATTTTATGATACATGCATAACCATAATCCTAAACCTGACAAAGGCTTTTTTGAAAGAAAGAACATTACATACTAATATTCCTTATGAGCATATATGCAAAAATCATTAACAAAATATTAGCAAATCAAATCCAAAAATATATTTTTGAAAAGGATAATACATTTTGACCAAATAGATTTATCCAAGGGTTGAAAAATTGATTTAAGTATCTTGATTTATTATATTTATTTGAAAATCAATATAATTCACTATATTAACAGAGTACATGAAAACAATATGATTATTTTGGTAGTGAAAAAAATATTTGAAATAATTCAACAACCATTCAGGATAAAAATAAATTAGTAGCTTTAGGCAAACTATGAATCACAGGGAATGTCCTCAATCTAATTAAGAAAATCTACAAAAACTTTACAGCTAACATTATATTTATGCTTTCCTCCTAAAGTTGGAAACAAGGAAAAAATATCTCACTCTTTTCATGCATATCCAACATCATACTGAAGGTCTTAGCCATTGCAATATGGCAAGATAAAGAAATAAAAGTAATAAAGATTGAAAAGGAAAAGGTTAAAGTGCCCCTATTTGCAGATGACATAATTTTTAGGGTAAAAGTCCTGAGAAATCTACAAAAATCTATATGTCCTAATGAGTGAAAATATAAAGGTTGCACAATACACAGTTAGCAACATACAAAATCAGTTCCATGTTTATATAGTAGCAGCAAACAACTGGAAAATATTTTTTAAATTCCACTTACACTAGTGCCTCCACAAAACATAACATTTAGGAATTAATGTAACAAAAAATGTCCAAAATCTCTACACTGAAAATTACAAAACATTATTTACAGAAATTAAAGATCTACATAAATGAAGACATACCAGGTCCATAGATTGGAAGACTCAATATTCTTAAAATCACAATTCTCCCAAATAGATCTATAAAGTCAATGCAATCCCAATAAAAAATACAGCAGGTTTTTAAATAGAAATTACTAGCTGAATCTAAAATGTATACACAAATTCAAATGACTTAAAATCAATGTGATTTTTAAAAAGAAAAGGCTGGAGGACTTGCACTATCCAATTTCAAAACCTACTACAGTAAGCTACAGTAATCAAGGAAAAGGTCATGACAAATCATTATGCCAAGTAAGGAAGCCAGACACAAATGGGCATATACTGTATGCTTTCTTGCATATAAAATTCTAGAAAATACAACCTATTCTATAGTGTCACACAGCAGATATGTGACTGGTTGCAGGGTGTGGGCTAAAAGCAGGGATGAAGAGCAAAGAGGGCAGAAGAATGAAAAGGTTCAGTTATATTGATTGCAGGAAATGTTTCAAAGGTGTATGCATCTGTCAAAACTCATCAAATTGTATGCCTGTACCTTGTATATTGTACAATTGTTCATTTGTGCAGTTTACTGAATATAAATTATGCCTCTATAAAGTTGTAGATATGAAAAAAGCAATTTGTTCAACTTTGAGATTTGCATGTTAAAAACAAAAAACAAAAAAAACAAAAAAAAATTATTGATCTCCTTTAAATTTCTGCAACAGTAGTTTGCAATAGTTCCATTGTGGATCTGTGGGCTTCAATGCCAACAATCCTGGCATTAAGCCCACAGTGTCTCACCGTCCATCAAGGAGCTAGAGCCAGGCTCAGGCAACTGCTCTCTATTCTGAAACTGCACACATTGACCCTAGTGAGAGCAGTCACCTAATGGTGGCTAAGCTTTACTCAAAACAAGCTGCCCTGTAAAGGAACAGCAGGGGTCAGGTAGATGGAAATTAAAGTACCTCCACTGTGACCTTTCACCTCCCGAAGTCTCTTTGAATCCCCCTCTTTCTCCTTCCTAGCCTCTTTTTCTCCTGTCCCCACAGCCCGGTCTGGCGTCGTACACCTACCTCTCCCTTCCACCAGGTTCTCAATCCTCCCAGCTCCTCTTCAACCCGTGCTCATTCTCCCACGAAAGGCAGCCCAAACTCCAGCCCCAGTGCCCCAGCCCCTTCTACCCTGATTTCTGCCGGGGTGAACCTGCCTCAACGAATTAGCCACGCGAAACAGAGTGGACAACCACTCCGCCCAAACAACGCACCTCTCCTTCGCAAAGCGCCCGCACGAAGTCACCGCGCCCCAGGCCGCGTCCTCCTCTCACCCGGCCTCGATGGCGCCTCCGCTCCCATTCAGGTGGCAGTGAGATTGGCCCCGCCGCTCGGCCAGTGTGCAACAGGCCCTTCCGGTGCCGAGGGGCCGGGTGGGCTCGACTGGCTGGGTGGGCTCGACTGGCTCCACGGAAGAAAGGACGCGTTCCGTCGCCCAGCAACTAGCCGCGCGCCCTCCCCGGCCCCGCCTCTCCCGCGCCTCAGCCCTGTAGGAGCCTCCAGCACCGTGGCGCCTGCCTCAAGTGCACCCGCCTTGCGGGACCCGCTCCAGAGCAACCTCGGACTTGGACCCCAAACCCAGGCCTCACTTCTCCGGGCGCTAAAAGACACTGCTCCGGAAGAGCCTCCTGGACTAAAGCCGCCTGGATTGGCAGCTTTTACGGAACTTAACCAACTGCTTACTTAACACTCTTGCTCTTTCTACGTTTAAAAGAATAATACTGGACCCCGAGACTTAAACCTTCAGCTTTGGGGAGCAACACAGATGAATGTCTCACAAACATAATGTTGAGCGAAGAAGCCGGACACCGAGGGGTACATACTGTATGATTTCATCACACAAAGTTCAAAAACTGTGGTGCTTATGAACGTAGGCTCAGCTGGTATATTACAAATAAACAGAAGAAAGTAATAACCATAGAAGTCCAGAGAGTAGCCATCTTGGGAGTGGGACGGTGATGGTGAGTGGGCAGGCAGTACCAGGGCAGTTGGGATGCTAGCAACATTCTACTTTTAACCTTGGTGATGGCTTCTCAGATTTTCTCTTTGTGATAAACCATTGTTTTCTATTGTGTTCATTTTCTTGTGTAATATCTCACCATTTTTTAGCAGCTCAAAAAGAAAAAGAAAAACCAATTAGATAATATAGTGTAGATGAATGTGCTTTGCTCAGTACACTTAGCAGAACCGCACATGTTTATTTTCTGTTCCTCTATACCAACCCTTCTCTCCAAATTCAGGCAACTAAAAAATGATGTGGGAGAATGGCAGATAAAATGTACTGGAGTTTGTTGTCATGAATAGTCAAAATAAGAAATAAACGTTCTAGAGATCCTCCGTAAGATCTGTCCTGGAAGAGGGCAACGTGTTTCCCAGAAGTCCAAGATGAAAGTCTTGTGCTGCACAGTTCCCTAGAGAGGGGCCTCTGAACAGCCTTGCTTTGGAGACTGATGCATCCTCAGGCCTCCAGAAGGAAGCTCCTGCTCTAGAGACAGACAAAGCCAGGGTGGGACACACAGCTTTACCATGTGGGCCAGTTGCTTTTCCTCTCTGGGTTTCTGCATGTTCGTCTATAAAATGGAGATCATAATCCAACCTCTAAGGTCTGTTATTTCACTCCCTAACACAATATGTTCAAAAATGGTGGCTGAATGCTGTCAAGATGAGAAGCATTCTACAGAAGAAGATCTGCCAACCCTGCGATGTTACTGCATTTACATCACATCTCACTGCCCTGTGAGCACTCTGCATGGGCAGCCCCTTCAGGCCAGGAGTAAATTACTTTTCCCTCCTAATCAAAATAATAAGCAAGCAGCCAAAGTGCTTGTGAAATGACTAATTGTTCATGGTACTATCGCGAAAGATGCACAAAAATAATATACATGCCATGTTCCTAAACTGAAAAAATATTCAAATTAATATAACCTTGAAATATGTCTATCATATAGTCAGGAAACAATTTAAATGACAAATAAATATTGTTCATTAATACTTTATGTAATCAAAAAACAGTAACTAAGGACACAGGTATCCATGTCATAGGATAATACAATCCATGAGCTAGGTAGTATTATCATCTTCATTGTACAGATAAGAGATTATACAAAGAGATTAAGGAATTCGCCTGAGGTCCCCTAGCTAGTAATCCTGTGCTAGGAATCTCTGTTCTAGGTCTAGTTGATTGATTGATTGATTGAGACAGGGTCTCACTCTGTCACCCAGGCTGGTGGGCAGTGGGGCAAACACGGCTCACTGCCGCCTTCCCAGGCTCAAGCAATCCTCCTGCCTCAGTCTCCCAAGTAGCTGGAACTACAGGAGTGTACCAGGATGCCCAGCTAATTTTATATATATTAGAGACAGGGGTCTCTACGCTGCCCAGACCTGAGCTTTTGGGCTCAAGGAATCCTCTCACCTCTGCCTCCCAAAGTGCCTGGTGTTACAGGCAGGAGCCACTGTGCCTGGCAGATCTAGTTTCATTTTAAAAAGGTGAGAGTGGGAGACAGAAGAAGTGGGAGGAGGAGGAGTTAGTTATTGAGTTAAAGGTATTTCAAACTTGTTGATGTTGTAATGACTTCATATGGAAATGTTAACACTTCTAGTACCATCTTAAAGAGAGGGCAATTAGACTCAAAAGAGCAGCATAAAATCATTCAATAGTCATTGAAACACTATGATTTCCTCTAGCTTTTGCCACTTTCCAACCACCACCTACCAGTCCCCTTGCCACCCAGCTTTGAAACCCCCTGTAGTTCACTACAGCATGAATGAAAGTACGGCCAGTGTGACTTTCCAGCTCCCACACCTTTGATGTATCACCACAGAACAAAGTCCAAACACAGTTCTCCAAAGAGAATTTGAGTCTCCTCACAATTAGGGCCCACCTAAAGGTTTATATACTTGGGAAATAAATACTAAAATCATGTCTTTACTTCATATTGTGCACAAAATAAGTTCCAACTGGATGAAAGATTTTGGTTTTGTGCAGATAAGGCTTGTAAGCACTGGTGGCTCACACCTGTAATTCTAGTACTTTGGAAGGCCAAGGCCAGTAAAATCACTTGAGACCAGGAGTTCAAGACCAGCCTGTGCAACATGGTGAAACCCTGTCTCACCTGGCAAAAAAATTAGCCAGGTATGGTGGCATGAACCTATATAGTCATTTACTTGGGAGGCTGGGGTAGGAGGATTGCTTAGGCCCAGGAAGTCGAGGCTGCAGTGAGCCAGGATCTTATCACTGGACTCCACTCTCGGTGCCACAGCAAGATCCTGTCTCAAACAACAACAACAACAAAAACTTGTAAGCACTAAACCATAAAAGGCAGAAACTATAAATAAAAATACCGATTTTTGAAACACCTGCATTATGCATTAAAAAATGAAATTAAAATGCAAATAAAAACCTGGTAAAAATGTTACTACACTTATAGCAGACATGGGACCAGTATTCTGTGGATGCGAAGTAGCCACTCCAAATTTTCAATTGGCTAATGAAGGTGTGAATGGCAGTTCCCAAAAGAAGAAATATTATGGCCAATAGAAATACAAGAATATTCAACTCAACTAATCTCATAAATACAAATTAAAACAATGTTTTGCAGTTTTCATCAATCAAATTACAAAGTTAGTAATAGAGTGTGTGCATGGGAATGAGGAAACAGCATTACTCACAGATTTCTGAGGGCATCCTGCTAGATGTCATATAGCAAAATGTCTCAAAAGGCTTAAATATACCATTCTGAGCAACATAACAAGACTCCACCTCTACAAGAAAATTTTAATAATTAGCTGGGCATGGTGGCACACACCTGTAGTCCTAGCTACTTTGGGGCTGAGGTGGGAGGATTGTTGGAGCCCAGGAGTCCAAGGCTGCAGTGAGCTATGATTGCACCAATGCACTCCAGCCTGGGAAACAGAGCAGGACCCTGTCTCAAAAAAAGAAAAAGAAAAAGAAAGACTAAATACTTGCATGTATTTTAACCCAGAAATTCCACTTTTATGAACTTTTCCTACATAGAAGTATGCAAAATTTTCAAATAATAATATTGGAACATTGTTTTAATCTTTGGAAGGCAGAATCTTGTCTTCAGTTTAGTATCTTTAGTATCTAGCACAATGTTGGCACATAGAATTCTCATTGATGGTTACACCTAAATAATGTCACTGGTTTAGCACTAGTCAAGATTGAGTTGTTGCCAGACACAGACCTGTAAAGGACTGAGCTCTAGACTTAATATTCTAGAGATGAGGAGCCAAAGATGCTGAGGCCTTGGGGAACACACAAGGACATTTCCCATGAGCCCCTAGGTCACTGGACCTAGTTTAGCATCTGCTTCTATTAACACAACTCATCACTAGCAAAAGTCTCAGTCCTTGATTTATAGCAAAGCTCAGTTCACTGAAGGCCAAAAAAACTTGATACTATCAATATTTTATTTTAGCATCAGTTACTTTAACGATTATGTCAAATGCAAATCAGCAAATTAAAATGGCAAATGTAATGCAAATAAACTCAGAGTGTGCTTTCCTGCTAGACCCATAGGCAGACTTTCCTGTAGAAATCAGCCACCACAGAAATCCTGGAGCCTTCATGGCTGTACTCCAAGATGGTGACACGGAAGGAGTAGAGCCTTTTGATGAGTTACAGGATGAGGATGAACTGGAAAGAACTGAAGACACCATACCTCACTTCCACGAATCCTTGTTCCTCTCCTCATCAGTCAAGGCCCCAAGGAAAACAGATGGTACACTCGAAAGGGTTTTCCTGGGGGAAAAAATTTGAAGGTGGGATTAAAGGGAATTAACAAGAGAAAATGAGTCACTCAAGGTCTAGCAATATTAGGAAGGTATTAATACTTTTGATCTGAAGGGGCAAGGGGGGAAAAGGAGGTGTTAACAGAGCCTGGTGAGAGCTGAAGCTGTGGAAGACGAGCTGCTGATGGGACTGTAGAGACAGACACGGGAAGTAAAGGTCAAAACCACAGTGAGGCAGGGAGAAAGCAGGATGCCTAAGTACTCCTACCACTCTACCCTCCTGCCCTTCAGTCCTGCACCGTTGTCCTCCATTGGTCAAACCCATTTGTAAGTCCAAAGGCAAGGAAGACTAAGTAATGTGGTCCATAGAGAACTAGGCAAAGCGGGGAGCTGGAGAGTATAACAGAGAATAACCAGCAGAGTCCCCTACCAAAAGTTGCCTGTACTGCCATTGATCCACAGAAATGAACATATTGAGACAGCTTCCATTGCCTTAGGGTCTTCTCTGGCATTGATTACCTCCAGCCTTCTTCAAGCACCTACTCACCCCACCTTCCCCATGGTAACGTAATTAACATCTGCTAGGCTTCCCTCCAGATCCCAAACTTCAACGGGGTTCTAACATCTAAGCTTATGGAGTTCAGGAATGGACCCCTGGGAAGTCAGCTACCACTCTTCTTTGGAGCACCTTGGAAGTCTGTCACTGGGGAATGACCTCGGGATTCTTAAGGCAGGATAAAAATAGCAAGCACTGAGCAGAAAGAAAAAAAAAAAAAACCTGTGAATAAAACTATCCATTTGAAAAAGAAAAGATACAAATAACAGTAATGAGCCTGGTCCAAAGCAGGTGTACTTGGCCAGGAATTAAGGATTTATTTTTCTTGGAGGTAGTGGCTGATGTTTAGCATTCCATTTACACGTTACATCTCCAAAGGGCTTTGCTTAGATGTTCTCCAGCTATGGTAATACACTAGAGATTTTGCTGAGTTTTAGGTCAGAGCCATTCCTTTTCTGAAGGTAAATATGTAAGACTGTTGTATGTGCTTTGTAGCCTAAACATTGAACTTAGAGAACCAATGCCTGGTTTACACTTAGAAAAACTAACAGCTCTCCCAAGTAAGCTGTAAAAACAGAAGCTGCATTTAGCCAGAGATCACTGCCTGAGACTTCTGTGTATGATCCCACTTCCCCCATACTCACTCACCCACATACCAATCCAAGAAAAATTAATAAGCTTTGAAGATGTGTTGTTTTTCTGTTTTCCAGTGAAGGAAATATTTTATTTTATTCACCTGGATTCTGATTACTGAGTGAAGCAGAATTCAGAAACCTACTGAAGCTGGTATGCAGGACCTTCTTAGCCCCTCCAAACTCTGTCTAAAATTTGTGGGACGTTTCTCATGAAAGAGTCCTGGATCCACAACTGAACTGCAGCCCTTCCAAACTTCATCAGTAGGAGGGTTTAATCAATTTCTGGTAAGCAGACATACCTATATCTGAGCAGACAAATCACTGAAACCCCTCTGTGATTTGGTCTTTTCACAGACTATATTGTCTGTCTTAATTAAACTTTAGCATCCCACTAAGCTTTCTTGCACATGCAAGTTAACATTTAAGTCTTTAATATTTGAAGCATACACCGTAAGCCCAGCATGCTCACTTCATTTCAGATGGACTTCAACTCCCAGGAAAAAAGTTTTAGGGAATTTAAATCAAATAATTTTTGAAGACAGCAACTAAAGCTTCCTTGATGTAATGATGTCTTGAGTTTTCAGGATTTTAGAAAATGTCTAAGTATACTTCTCTAAATGAGTTATAAGTGGTCCTAACTGTCCATGAGAAGGGCAGAGGAGGAAGGAGAAAGTGTCTAAGTGAAATCAAGAGTCTTGCTTTCTCATCTCAGTTCTCCCCAAGTTCAGGTGCTGAGGATGGATTGGCCTCTCAGAAGCCCAGACTTCATTTTCTTCCTTTTCCTCATCTCCCCTCTCCTTCCTGGGTGCCTCCTAAATCCAAACCACAACCCGTGTTTGCCTGAGGTACACATAGCCAGGGTGATGATCGGGGTCTCTGAGAGAGGCATGCCCAGACACCCAATGCCTACAAGTCCAGCTAGTAAATTCAGGCGGGCTCCGACGATACTCTCAGGAGCCCAGGAAAGGCACAGGCAGACTCTTGGAGAGGCATCTTCCCTCTCTCGCCTAGGGGGAGGAACGGACAATGTGTTCTGCTACCCCAGTTGGGTTCAGCAGGACCTAAAGGGTAGGAGGTTCAAGACTTCTCATCTCCTCTCCCCTTGAACCACCTTCCCCCAGAAGGTCCTTAATGTGAGCTTGATGCTGTCTCTGGATCTCCTTCGGATGGTGCTTTTCCTTTGTCATCCATCACTGACTGAGTGAAGAGTGGCTCCGCCAGTCAAAAAATTAGGAAATTCCCAGCAGGGTCCTGGTGGACACTGAGACTCCGCCCCCCGGCGGTCCAGTTCCCATGGGAGAGCTTCCTCCTCCTCCTAGACTGTAGCTTGGAGGAACTGCGACAATGCAGAGAAGGAATGGTGACAACATACAAAAGATCTAGAAGGCGAAGCACAGGAGGCACACCTGGTCAGCAGCACCTGCCACTACATGTCCCAACATCCAGCACCACCCAGGCTCCCAGAATTCTGTGAAGGCTCTTTTTGTTACCACTTATTGCATACTCAATCTACACTCAACTGGTATGAGGTGGGTACTCCCACGCCCATTTTACAGTTGGGAAAACTGAGGCTCAGGGAGAGCTAGTCCCCTGCAGTATCTGGATTGGAATCTAGGTCTGATTCCAAGCTGGAATTGCATTGAACATGTCCAACTGCACTGTCCATTGCAAGGAATACGCCCCAATGGAGTTTGTCTAATGAGAAAAAGTCTCAGAGATCTTCAACCTCAGAAACAAGTGGCCTGAGCCTGCCAGCCCTAGGGAGAGGAGTGTGCAGAGTGCTGAGCCTTCACCTCCCTGAGGAGGCTTTGCCTGGGCTTGGAAATTGGGAGGACAGGTTGGTCTCTCTCTTCTGCTGCTGCTGTCTTTGGAGAGGACAGGCAGTGAAAAAGAGGAAAGCTTTTGCCCTAAATTTACCATAAAACATACACCACAAACCTGGATATTCAGCAAAAAGGAAGGAAATGTTTCGGTATCAATTATCCCAGAGCCTTCCTCCCCTCCGGGAAAGTCGCTTCACCACTTCTGGAGCTGAGCCACCCACCACCACAATCACCATAGCGGTTTCCTTCTTAGGTTCACACAGGTTCCTCATTTCTCTGGGTGAGGTCTTCAGGGCTGACTCTCATGTCAGCCACTACTCCAGACTTTGTTCCTACAACTGACGATTGCCAGAACCCGGCATCGGGTCCAAGCTCCTCACTTGGGAAAAGAGGAAACGGCGGCATAGAGGGCCTGGCTGGGTTCCCTAACATATTAGAAGTTGGCAGCACTGCTGCCAATGTCAGAACCATGCTGCGCCACCCTAATCTTAACACCGGGTCCGCATCTCCACACAGCTTCTGTAGTCTTCACTTCCTCTCTCTCTCTGTCATCTCTTGGGATGGTGGTTTATTCCCATCCAGCACCTGCAGGAATTTGTGAAGCTCCTGCTCCAGTGTAAACTGACCTTTAACCCCAGCACCGGGATTTATTTATTGAAACCACTTTTCTTGGCCGGGGTGTAGGGGGAGGGTCATGAGGAGGTCAGTGGAGACCAGCAATTCACAATGGAAGGTATTTTGGCGGGAGGCGGCCAGTGGCGCGAGAAGAGTGGGATCCACGCCACCAACTGCATCCTCGAAAGCATTTGAAAGAAAACAAATCTACACCAGATCTGCTAAAACTCGAAACCTGAGTCTCTAAGGTGGGTGAGGCTTGATCCAAGTTCCGACCACCTCTCCCTGACCGAGGTGACAGAGGTCTGGGTAAGCTGTAGCTTGGAGAAGAGGACCTGAAAGCAGGAAGTTTGGGGTGCAGATCCTCCGCCGCATCGGAGCCACGGCTGAACCCCACATCCACCCTGTGGGAGAGTGGGGGTGGGAGGAACATCGAGGACACCAGATGCGTCCGGAGGACCGCACAGCCTTGTGGCTTCTCGAGTGATAGCAGCCCAGAAGAGGAGGCAGGCATGTTTACTCTTGTAAGGTCTCTCCCAACTCCTGCATTTTATTTCGGGGCAATTAAAATTTAAGGATGAAAAAATGACAGAAGGGGTCTCCAGTTATTACATTTCCACAACACTGCAGATTCTGAGATTGGTGATCCTTTAAGGAAATCGTTACATTACACATGGAAAGTGTGTAGAATAAAATACTTTGTATCTTAGGTAGAATAAAACACTCTATATCTTATGATACAAGACAGAGAGGCAATTAAGGTCAATGCCTGGTAGTTTCAAGTGCGCTGTCTCCGCCGCGGCCAGCTAAGAGGCAGGCACCGAGGAAGATCACCTCTGTGACGCTCGGTGCGAAAACCCGCCCCGCAGGCGAGCAGAGCCCCAGGCGCCCCCCACAGCGGGGGCCGGAACGAACACTCAGCGCGCTCTAAGCCGGGCGCGCAGGCTCGGACTAATAAAGAGCTCTAGTGCAAGGCTTTTCCTTCTCACAACGTGGGCTCGGCTTTATTTGTTTGCCAATTTAAACATATTATTTAAACACCAATGTTTCCTTTCCAGCTCCTGGTGAAAAGTGTTGCCTGACGGAAAATTCATGGGGTTCTTCAACTTCTAGTCAGTATCTGCTATTGACAGGTGTGGCTGTTGCATTTTCACAGCGAGGAAAAGTGAAATATTTGACTTTGGGTTACACGATGACTGTCCTATATGGGCAAAGCGAGCAACTGATTCCGCCCATGTCCAGGTGCCCAGGAAAGGGAGCATTTATTTGTTATGCCACCCGATAATACTGGTTAAAATGAGGCGTGGTTGACAGGGGAAGAGCCAGACCCAACGGGTTTGGAAGCTCATTGTTCTCAGATGTCTGAGACCCTGTCGGCTGTGCCAGAGCATCTTTCCCATCCAATTCTTCACTCAGTCCATCGGCCCATTCATTCCACAAAACCTTTGTTTTCCTAGTGCACCTGAATCAAGTCCCTCAGATCCTCTCACTTGGGGACTTTGGATGTGGTGGATATGGTGTCTAGACTCATGAATTCTTCCCTGACTGAAGCTAACCTGGCCAGTCTCAGGGATGGGCTAGTCAGTTGACTGACTCAACAAATCTTCATTGAAAGTCTACTATGCTACAGGCTTTGCTCTGGCAGCAGGAACCACAGCAGTGCCTGCCCTCAAGGAGCTACTAGACCAGTAAGAGAGAGAAAAAATGAAAAAGAAACAAATAGAATTTGCTGTCGGTGTGTGATAAAAACATAGCAAGGCATCCAGAGCAAGGTGTGAACCTTAGGAGGGCAGGGCTCAGTTGTTTGTGAAAGGCTGAAACGTTTTAACAGGAACTCCAGGAGGTTGCTCTGGACTTCCACCACAGGTAGTGTCCAGTGGTAGCTGCTGCATTTGTTTAGTTTGATCCATGATTCTGGTAGGCATCCAAAATTACAACATTCAGAAAGTAATCAGAGTTCCTGAAAATCTTGCTAGTAACCCAGCAAAAGCAAATGCTGCCAAGGAGGCTGCTTCATAGCGCTTAGTTTAGAAGCAAACTCACTGCAAGGTAAGCTAAGCAGTAGTTTTGCTCTGTGGTCCACAGAACAAGAAAAATCAAAACACTTCACGCAAATGCACAACTCTTAAAACAAAACTTTCCTCTGATGTTAGCTCTTGGAACAGCTGCTGGAAGTCCCAGAAACAGCTCCCCAACAGTGCTCTCCAATCGAATTTTAATTTTAAGTAATGAAGGTAACCTCCCTCTAGGCATGCCAGTAAATTAGTCAAGGAGTCCAAAGCATAATTTCAAAATATGGGGGGAAATCAGAAAACTGATACGATGAAAAACTACCGGCAGAATATATTTTTATTTTCTTTCTAAGTGTAGTATATGACATATGATTTTTTATTAAAGCATCTGTTAAATAGCACTATGTAATTTGAGGGTAATCACATATGAATAGCCAAAGTTCAACCACCAGGGACAACTGAGAGACCGTGGGAAAGCTCCTGGGTGTGTGTGGGGAGGGGCGCGAGTGGATTGGCGGGGGCTGGCTGGCCTAGGACGGAGAAGCTAAACACTGGTCGACCCTTCAGGAAGGATTTAGATTTAAGCTACAGCTTTAAGGCAGGATATGAAATAGTTGACTTTTCCAAGCTCCTCAGCTTCCATCACTGCTCTCCATTAACGCGGGCTTCTGCTGATGGAGAGGAATGGAGGTCCTGACCCACCCTCGCCCAGGTTTCCAGTCTCCCAGCTATTGCACACAGGAGTAGCAGGTGGGGAAACGCCAGGATCTCCAAGCACCCTGCCAAGTCTGTGGCACCCAGTAGGACCTCAGCTGCTCAGGTCCTTTCTGCTCTAACGGATACCTAAGAGGTGTCACGTTTCCCTCTAATTTTCCAACTCTTTGTGTGAAGCGCGCATTGCCAGTCCCTCCCCTAGGACCCTAGTCCTAGAGTTTTTAAAGTAGAGCCGGAAAGCCTGAGGATCCTTTCAGCAGCACAGAGCAGACACCGCGCTCCCCAGGAGGGGCTGGATGAGGAGGGACTGGCTGGGGCTGAGCACGTCCTCCAACAAGCGCTGACCGGTGTGAACAAAACAGTCAGTAACTCGGGGGCCACAGAGATCGGGAGATGCGCGCGGTCGCGGGGACCCAGGCCTTGGAGGGGGCGCCGTATCGGTTCCGGGGCCTCGAAGGAGGTTGGTTTCCGTTTCCACGAGGCCCCAGGGGGCACTTCTTCCTTCCAACGCTGTCGATTGCCCAGCAGGGGAACTTGCCCTTCTCAATCTTTCTCATTTGAATACATGAAAATGCGAGTTGATTTTGGCAAGGCCATGCTCTCTCACGGCCAGAGGGACGGTTTTGTCGCCCGCGGGCGAGGCCGGGTGGGGAGCAGCTCCGGCTCCGACATCCGGCTGCGGGTGAGCTAGGTCCGCGCCCCCGGCAGCTCAGAAACCCGGCGGCGCTCAGGCAGCAGTAGGGGAAAAGACAAACCCAGTAGCTGTTTTTGTTTGCTTCAATAAAATAAGGGAAAGCCCTGGTTATGTTTATGCGTTGCTTTTACACACAAAGACCCACAGACACAAGCACATGCACACACAGCCAGGGTTGAGGCCGGTTACAGGATAGGACTCTGTACAGAACTGCCTGCAAAGGCCAGTCAAGTGGTCCCAGGGCCCCTACCTACTACAGAGTTGTGAATTAATCCCTTAAAGATTTAATGATGGAACGAAGGGAGAGAGGAAGGAAGGTATAAGGAAGAAAAATAAAAAGAAGGCAGCGAAGGAAAGGAGTTCGAACCCTGGCCCCGCCCATGCTTCTCTCTCGCGGGGGACCGCCATCTCGCGGCTCCCTGGCCCCTTCCCCAGCTCGGCGCACACATCCAACTGCGAAGGCCAGGCACACGCAGGTGTGACCCCTTGTGTCCAGCGTCCCAGGCCTTCCTCACTTCTAAGCTAAGCCGGGTCCCAGTTGGGGTCGGCTTTGAACCGCGTTCACGACCACAGGTCTTAGTTTCATTGGATCCGATTCTCCCCTGCAGAAGGAGGACTTAAGCTTCTTATCTGGGTGAGGGGTGGGGGTCCGCGGGGGAACTCGGACCACTCCACACCAAGCATGGCTGGGCTGCTGCGGCCGCCACCTGACAACAACCCCGTCCAGTGAAGGGTAGGCAAGGAAAGGGGACAGGCGAAGGACAGCCACAGAGGGGAACCCTGGATAGACTCGAGTGGGCACCGCAGAGCCCCACCGGCCCAGGCCCTGCTCTCTGCCCACCCTGCGGTCCTGCTAAATGGGAAGGACCCCGTCGCCGCGAGAGGTCGCCGGCTGGGCCCGAGGCTCGAGCCCGCGGCCTTTCCTTCCACCTTTCGCCGTCGTCGCCCTCTGGTTCTCCCTGTCTGGAGAATATCTAAGGAAGGGGCTCCCAGCCAGAGCTTGCTGGGAAGTGTAAGCTGAGGCAGCCCAGCGTGGTCGAAGGACCCAGTGCCGCCCAGGTACTGCGGGACTGCCTCGGGAGCTGGCCCCATGGGTGTAGCAGGCGCAGCTTCCGGGAAGGGCGGAGCCGCTTCCTCCGCTGGCAGCCACCTGAAGTACCCGCGCACCCTACAGTCCTCACTGCCGCGGCTCCCTCCACTTGAGGAGCCCGCCCTCCCCGCGACCTGGACCGCCCCGGGCTGTCGCAGACCTGTC
Organism: Theropithecus gelada; assembly: GCF_003255815.1. Taxonomy (NCBI): domain Eukaryota; kingdom Metazoa; phylum Chordata; class Mammalia; order Primates; family Cercopithecidae; genus Theropithecus; species Theropithecus gelada. The sequence continues at coordinate 38,688,855 of NC_037675.1, read as the reverse complement.
CTTACACAGGCAAGCTTAACCCGGAACACCCCAGGAGCCGCCACGTGCCTGCCCTCGTGGGTACCCTGCCCCAAGTCCACCCGTCCTCCCCAGAGCTGAAGACAGGCCTGGTTTCCTCCAACGAGCAGCGCAATCCTTGCAAAGCACAGTTTGCAATAGCGTAGGTGCCTATTTGGGAAAAGAGGTTCGAAAAGAGCAGGCTGCAGTCGCTGGACCTGGCTACCGACTGGCCAGCAACTCCCAGACAGCAGCATGGAAGTTATGTATGTATGTATGTATGTATGTATGTATGCATTTCCAAGTCAAAGACCTAACACGACCCTGCTGATTCGCTTTTAAACCTCGGGGAAAGTGACTGGCTGGCATCTGGGTACACTAGAACCTCACCTCCTAAATGTGTTAGGTATCTTGCAATGCGGCCACTGAGATGGAGAGAGGCTGAGAGCTGGACGAACTGCCATCTCTCCTTCCATCTTGGCCTTAGCTCTAAGAACCTAACTCCCTGGCTGTGGGATGCATGCGGAGTCCAGTATCGCCTGGCGGTGCTCCCTGGAGGCGGGAAAATTCAGCTTTCCCTCTCCACGACAGGAGGCGCTGTGTTTGTTGAAATCCCCCTGGCCGCGAGCCGCGAACCTGGGATCCCTGAGCTGGATCAAGGCTCCGAAGCTGTCAGAGTCCATTCTGCATCACCGGTCTTGGGCTTTGAAGAAGCCTAGAAGAAATTCCGCTTTGGCCATCATGCTATGAAAAGTGGATTTTTTTTTCCTAAGACAACTTTTTGTTTTGTTTTGTTTTGTTTTTGAAAATATGAGACTTAGTAGGTTTGGGAAGTGGGCTAAAAGAATATTTAATATTGTAATTGATCCCCCTTTTAAGGTGACAGTGTTTTTCCCCTGCTTAAAGCACCAGCTTTTTTGTGCACTATAAAAGCTATTACTATCTATAAATTGTTACTCTCAGTAGAAAATACCCTAGTCTTGCTCCGTGTTATTGGAGAGCCAAGAGGGTATTGGAGAATCACCTCCAGAAGGAACAAGGAAGCTCATTAGCACTGAAAGTCCCCCGGATCAGGCCGAGGAAGCTGAGCATCCGTGTACTTTACAAATGGAACTAAAGTCAGCTACTGATGGGAACTTTGCAAAAAAGAATTAGTTTCTGACACACAATTCGCAGATACATTTACACAAACTGATGGGACAACTTGCAGTCACAGGAGAAGGCTGCATTAGGGAGGGTTCCTGCCCTCCTGAGGTCCAGGTGGATTTAATTTCATTCATTCCTTTCCTTATGTGACGATTCTATCCCCCACCCTTTCTGTAAAAAAAAAAAAAAAGTAATCCAATGCTTTTATCTTTTTTATTTCCTTAACTGCACATCTTCACCCTCTCTGCTCCCCTGCTGACTTAAGAGATTTGTTTGGTTCAGGGATTTAAAGTGATTCGCTTGCCAGATTTCAAGTAGAAGAGATTGAAAAGAACAAAGCACAGGGAAAAAGGTATCTGTTTGGAAGACAAGTTAAAACACATTTCTTAAAATGAGATTAATAACATTTTAAAAACTTTGCAAAACAAGAAGATTTTGCGGATTCTTAATTACTTTAGATTTTATTTTATTGTTGCTTAAGGAAACCTAGTGGTTCTACAGGCAGTACAACAAACACATGGTCACAGGACACTCAGAAACAAACACACTCAGTCACACGTGCTCAGAAATACACAAACGGTCACACACTCAGAAACACACGCACCATCTCCCAATCTATCACCAACTCATTGCCTATCACCCAGTCACTTCAGTATTCTCTCTCCTAGGACAAGTGGGCAATCCACCACCCAGGGCCTCAGGAGAGTAAAGAGACTTTGCGTTGGGGAGACTCTCCCATCGACGTCCAGGACCGATTAGGAACCAAGTGAGCCCCTGAGATCTCAGCCCGGACCCTCCGGGTCACAGGACCAAGCGCCGCTGCGGGCAGTCTCGGGCTTCTGCCTGGCACCTCTTTCGCAGTGCACACGCGTTCCCGCGCCCAGGCCCTTGCTCTCCCAGCTAACGCGCGTGTTATGGGAGATGTCCCCTCCCCCTGACCTTTTCCTATCAGAAACCAGACGGTCGTCTCCAGCTCAGTCCCTGAAGCTGCTGGAGGGGGGCGGGAGGAGGAGCCCGGCAGAGGGAGGACGGCCCGACTTGGGTCCGCCTGCCCTATCACACAGACATCTGCTCTCAGTTGCTTCCTCTTTATGGTCGCTACAGATGACAGGAGAGAGGAGCGGAACGAGGCGGAAAAAAAAAAAAGTTATGTCATAAAGATATAAACCGGTGCTGTGACTCACCTGCTCTTAGCCGCAGGTACGAGTTTCGTGGCAGCGCCTCCGCTCTGCTAGCCGGGAGCCCGGGTCGGCCTAACGTCACTTGGCTCGGCTGACTCAGATGACCCGGTTTCTAGTGACGAAGCAAAAGTGGGGCTTTTTCCCTTTTCTAGTCGGAAGCTCAGGAGGAAAGAAAGAAAGAAAAAAAAGTCTGTATTCTCCAGTCTCCTGGGGTTGAACTTTGGGTCAGGAATTAGGAGGGAGGGGGCAAGGAGAGCAGGAGGGGCGCGAGACTGGGCCGCAGCCCGCGCTCAGAAGGTGGCAAGTACCTCTGGGGAGGGACCCCGGGGTCACTTAGCCCACAAAGTCTCTAAGCCCAGTCTCCGACGCCACCGCCCCCAGCCTTCTCTGGCTATGAGGTTCCCATCTAGACCCCTAGCCCGCCCGCCTGGCCCCGCCCATTTTTTCTTTTTCCAAAGGGTGTTACACCCCCTCCCACCCCACTTCCCTCTTTCCCTAGCCTCCGGGCCTAAACCAATTACACTGCTTTGCAAACAAAGTGAGGGCCGCGCTTGGGGGAGGGGGCGCGGGGGAGGGGGCGCGCGCAGCGGTGGCGCGGCGGGGCGGGAGGCGCGGCGGGGCGGGAGGCGCGGCGGCCGGACTGGCGGGCGGCCGCCTTGCAGGTGCACCTCGGGCTTTGTAGGTGCGAGCGTCTTTGTGCGGCGGACAAATGGGGAGAGGACGAGGAGGTGGGCACTCGAGCGACGTAAGATCCACATCAGCTCAACTGCACTCGCCTCGCAGAGGCCGCCCGCTCACTTCCCGCGGAGGCGCTCCCCGGCGCCGCGCTCCGCGGCAGCCGCCTGCCCCCGGCGCTGCCCCCGCCTGCAGCGCCGCCGCCGCCTCGCAAGCCGCGCCCCGCAGCTCTGGGCTTCCTCTTCGCCGGGGTGGCGTTGGGCCCGCGCGGGCGCTCGGGTGACTGCAGCTACTCGGTTCCCCTCCCCCGCCCCGCGCCGCGCGGCCGCCCGTCGCTTCGTACAGGGCTGGATGGTTGTATTGGGCAGGGTGGCTCCAGGATGTTAGGGACTGTGAAGATGGAAGGGCATGAGACCAGCGACTGGAACAGCTACTACGCGGACACGCAGGAGGTGAGAGGCGAGACGAGGCGGGCGGCCGGCGGGGCGCCGCTGGAGCCCGTGCCGGGGGAGGCCGGGGAGCGGTGGGCGCCGGGCAGGGCGGACAGTCGGGCCGGGGGCGCCTCCTCGGTGCCACCGCTGCCCGCCCGCCGGTGTGGTCCCGGCCGGGCCTTGGCCGGGCCTGGAAGCGGGACTTGCTGCCCTGCTCTGTCCCGACTCTAGCAGCCGGAGAGGGAGTTTTAGGAAACTCCGGGCTTTGAAAACAGCGGCCCTGGGAAGCACTTGCCTCTTCCCAGCAGCGAGCGGGAGCAGGAGCCGGGCCCGGGGTGCCGCGGGCGGGCGAACGCTGGCGCGAGTTGGAAGCAACTCTGAGAAAGCCGGAGCATACCCGCAAGGCGACCTCTTCGTCCCGCCGTTTAATCCGCAGACGTCTTCTGATTAAAGCGCTCTGCCGCCAAGTTGGGTGTCTCAATAATGAAACGATTTCTAAATTTTATAAAACTTGTTCTTCAAAAGCCCTATGTGGGGAGAAGTGTGCGCCTTCTTCTCTAAAACCGCTGGGTGGCGCTAGTGCGACCAGAATCTTCTTCAGAACTCCGGGCCGAGAACCTGTTTCTCTTCATTGTCCCCTTGGCGGCACGTTCATGGGGGTTATTTTTACAATGTGCACAAAAGGATTACAGGGAAAACCAGGTACAGGGAGGACTAGCACCTATTAAAAGTATTTTTCTGGAAACAGCTGGCTATTACCCCCCAAAAGTTTAATTACCATTATTGAAAACGCGTATTGGAACTGCCTTGGATAATCTTGGGAAGAGGGAAAGAAAATAAAGCCCCAAGGTAAAAAAAGAATTTTCAGACGTGGACAGAAAAATATAGAATCACGTAATATTTTGATGGTAACTAACTTATTTAGATTTATATATTCACAAGTTTACCTCTGAGTTTATTTGCATACCATAGTTTACTGGGTGTTCCTATTTAAATCTATTTGTTCTCATGTTTTCAAACTGAGTCATACTTGCTAATGAAAATAAACTTAAGGACATCATAATTCCTTATTAAATTATCAGAGGAGTGCTTTTTAATATGCCTAGGTTCTGTATGTTTAAAATACTGTACCGAATGCATTCCCACATTGCTGTTGATAAGGATTTTCGCTTGCTGATGATTTTAAAAGCAGCTCAGAGGTCTTCCAGAGATTTAATTCTGACGCAGTCATCTCGACCCTACCATTCAACTGAGACCCCTAGCGAAAGTACTTTCTAACATACTAAAGCTGAGAATTAGGAAATACAATGGCATTAAGAGAAAATAGGTAGAATTTGATTTTTGAATTTTAAATTATTCAAGACTACTCACGGAATTTCAAAGCTGGGCATTGAAATCATCAGCAGCAACATCAGTATGTGGAAAAAAAAAAGATTTATTTTGACAAACTGTGTCACCAGTATTTTTAAATAGGGGACGGTGAAGTGGTGACAAAATTAATGCGAGTTTCTAAATAGCTTGCAGAGGTGTACATGCAAAGTCACGTTAAAATAAAATGCATATAGCACATTGAGATTATTATGGCACCCCCTCCCAGCCCTTTCTGTTATGGATATACTTTTAGTTTGATTTTTCCAAAACTTATTTAACTTCTGAGTTCGCTTCCCTTTTTAACATTACAGTTGCTACAAGCAGGTAGAAAACACTACTTCTAAATACAATAAAAAACAAAAAGTCACCATAAGCAAAAACTCCTAGGACAATAAAGCCACTTGTTAGGAAATAAATGATTCAGGGGGTCCCATGTCCATAGGTGATTTGCTCTATCAGGGAGTTTCATTAACAGTCCGCCATAACAACCGAAACCGCTGTGCGGTCAGCCAGGCCTGCAGACTCAGGCGAGGAGGGCACAGAGCTGGTGCCCTGTGGCCCGCTCAGTGGGCCTGTGACGCGGAACCCATTGCACCCTTAGGGTGAAGTGAATAAGCAGAGGGTCAGAGATTAATTCTATTTTCGGAGTTTTAAAGACATTTCCCCCCAAAGAGCGCTTTGCCGAGGCTGGCTGGGGTGGAGACTTGGAGACCGCCTAGCGTGGATGGAGGAGGCGATGAGAGGGACCTGGAAGCCAGCCCCTGAGCCTGGCGTGTAAGGCGATTACACATCTTCCTGGGGACATATTTTCTGTGAGCGCTTGTCTTTCATGCCTGTCGCGCTAGGATTTTCCCCCTACCGTGCAAGACATCTTTGCTCGGTCTGGGGAGGGCGCTTAGCCGTTTGCCCTGGGTAGGGGTGTCCCGTGTTCTGCAGAAGTGCTCTGCACTTGCCCCCGGATTAACTCCCGGCCGGCCGCCCTCCTGTGCCCACCACTAACCCCGCCCTCTGGGGCTTCTTCGCTGTCTCCGCTCCAGGCCTATTCCTCCGTCCCGGTCAGCAACATGAACTCAGGCCTGGGCTCCATGAACTCCATGAACACCTACATGACCATGAACACCATGACCACGAGCGGCAACATGACCCCGGCGTCCTTCAACATGTCCTATGCCAACCCGGGCCTAGGGGCCGGCCTGAGTCCCGGCGCCGTAGCCGGCATGCCCGGGGGCTCGGCGGGCGCCATGAACAGCATGACTGCGGCCGGCGTGACGGCCATGGGTACGGCGCTGAGCCCGGGCGGTATGGGCGCCATGGGCGCGCAGCAGGCGGCCTCCATGAATGGCCTGGGCCCCTACGCGGCCGCCATGAACCAGTGCATGAGCCCCATGGCGTACGCGCCGTCCAACCTGGGCCGCAGCCGCGCGGGCGGCGGCGGCGACGCCAAGACGTTCAAGCGCAGTTACCCGCACGCCAAGCCGCCCTACTCGTACATCTCGCTCATCACCATGGCCATCCAGCAGGCGCCCAGCAAGATGCTCACGCTGAGCGAGATTTACCAGTGGATCATGGACCTCTTCCCCTATTACCGGCAGAACCAGCAGCGTTGGCAGAACTCCATCCGCCACTCGCTGTCCTTCAATGACTGCTTCGTCAAGGTGGCGCGCTCCCCGGACAAGCCGGGCAAGGGCTCCTACTGGACGCTGCACCCGGACTCCGGCAACATGTTCGAGAACGGCTGCTACTTGCGCCGCCAGAAGCGCTTCAAGTGCGAGAAGCAGCCGGGGGCCGGCGGCGGGGGCGGGAGCGGGGGCGGCGGCGGCAAGGGCGGCCCTGAGAGCCGCAAGGACCCCTCTGGCGCCTCTAACCCCAGCGCCGACTCGCCCCTCCATCGGGGCGTGCATGGGAAGGCCGGCCAGCTAGAGGGCGCGCCGGCCCCCGGGCCCGCCGCCAGCCCCCAGACTCTGGACCACAGTGGGGCGACGGCGACAGGGGGCGCCTCGGAGTTGAAGACACCAGCCTCCTCATCTGCGCCCCCCATAAGCTCCGGGCCCGGGGCGCTGGCCTCTGTGCCCCCCTCTCACCCGGCACACGGCCTGGCACCCCACGAGTCCCAGCTGCATCTGAAAGGGGACCCCCACTACTCCTTCAACCACCCGTTCTCCATCAACAACCTCATGTCCTCCTCGGAGCAGCAGCATAAGCTGGACTTCAAGGCATACGAGCAGGCACTGCAGTACTCGCCTTACGGCTCTACGTTGCCCACCAGCCTGCCTCTAGGTAGCGCCTCGGTGACCACCAGGAGCCCCATCGAGCCCTCAGCCCTGGAGCCGGCGTACTACCAAGGTGTGTATTCCAGACCCGTCCTAAACACTTCCTAGCTCCCGGGACTGGGGGGTTTGTCAGGCACAGCCATGCTGGTAGCAAGAGAGAAAATCAACAGCAAACAAAACCACACAAACCAAACCGACAACAGCATAATAAAATCCCAACAACTATTTTTATTTCCTTTTTCATACACAACCTTCCCCCCAGTGCAAAAGACTGTTACTTTATTATTGTATTCAAAATTCATTGTGTATATTACTACAAAGACAACCCCAAACCAATTTTTTTCCTGCGAAGTTCAATGATCCACAAGTGTATATATGAAATTCTCCTCCTCCTTTGCCCCCCTCTCTTTCTTCCCTCTTTCCCCTCCAGACATTCTAGTTTGTGGAGGGTTATTTAAAAAAAACAAAAAAGGAAGATGCTCAAGTTTGTAAAATATTTGTTTGTGCTTTTCCCCCCTCCTTACCTGACCCCCTACGAGTTTACAGGTCTGTGGCAATACTCTTAACCATAAGAATTGAAATGGTGAAGAAACAAGTATACACTAGAGGTTCTTAAAGTATTGAAAGACAATACTGCTGTTAGATAGCAAGACATAAACAGATTATAAACATCAGAGCCATTTGCTTTTCAGTTTACATTTCTGATACATGCAGATAGCAGATGTCTTTAAATGAAACACATGTATATTGTGTATGGACTTAATTATGCACATGCTCAGATGTGTAGACATCCTCCGTATATTTACATAACATATAGAGGTAATAGATAGGTGATATACATGATACATTCTCAAGAGCTGCTTGACCGAAAGTTACAAGGACCCCAACCCCTTTGTCTTCTCTACCTACAGACGGCCCTGGGAATCAATTCCTCAGGAATTGCCCTCAAGAACTCTGCTTCTTGCTTTGCAGAGTGCCATGGTCATGTCATTCTGAGGTCACATAACATATAAAATTAGTTTCTATGAGTGTATACCATTTAAAGAATATTTTTTCCAGAAAAAGGGAATATTACAATGTTGGAGGAGAGATAAGTTATAGGGAGCTGGATTTCAAAACGTGGTCCAAGATTTAAAAATCCTATTGATTGTGGCCATTTTAATCATTGCCATCGTGTGCTTGTTTCATCCAGTGTTATGCACTTTCCACAGTTGGACATGGTGTTAGTATAGCCAGACGGGTTTCATTATTATTTCTCTTTGCTTTCTCAATGTTAATTTATTGCATGGTTTATTCTTTTTCTTTACAGCTGAAATTGCTTTAAATGATGGTGAAAATTACAACTTAAATTGTTAATTTTTATCAATGTGATTGTAATTAAAAATATTTTGATTTAAATAACAAAAATAATACCAGATTTTAAGCCGTGGAAAATGTTCTTGATCATTTGCAATTAAGGACTTTAAATAAATCAAATGTTAACAAAAGAGGATTTCTGTTATTTTTCTTCACTTAATCCGAAGTGGATATTTCTAAATATGATATTTTTCAAATTCTAGAACTGAATATAAATGACAAAAGTGAAAATAAAATTGTTTTGTCTATTATTATAATGAATTTATAGCTAGTAAAAGGGAGTGAAAGAAATTCAAGTAAAGTGTATAAATTGATTTAATATTCCAAGAACTGAGATTTTTAAGATTCTTTATTCCCAGTGATGTTTACTTCATTTTTTTTTTCACACCGGCTTAAGCCTTCTGTGTTTCCTTTGAGCCTTTTCACTACAAAATCAAATATTAATTTAACTACCTTTCCTCCTTCCCCAATGTATCACTTTCCTTTATCTGAGAATTCTTCCAATGAAAATAAAATATCAGCTGTGGCTGATAGAATTAAGTTGTCTCCAACGGAGACTCCTGAACCCTCTTCTCATTAAAAGAGAAACAAAACTTAGCCATCAGGGTAGCTCTGGAGGAGGTGGGAGGAGGGGAGTTAATTCACTCTCGCAGGGGAAGCGTTGTGCCTACAGGACATTTTAGGGTAGCCGCTGTTTTGCATTTTGTGAAGTTATTTTTTAAATTTTGATTCAAAAATGTCGTTCCTAAGAACTTAAAGTTGATAATTTGTCTGACTTCTAAGGAGCTTTTAAATGCAACTTCACACCCCATAGTTGCTTGGGATCACAAAATCATTAATCTCCTTTGATAGCAGGCTCACTTTCCAGTCCACCTATTTCTTTGTAAGTCTTGTTCGGATTGACATCAACAATAACAACACCAGCTCAAGCAGAGGCCGGCCTGCCTGAGCTCTTGTGTATGAACTCCATCCTCACCAGGGCTTGAACTTGGACAGCCTTTACTTTGATCGCCCCACTCCACACCGCGGACAAGATAAAAAGAGCTGTGTGAGTCGCTTAATTATCGCGTAATTGCCTCCCCAGATGAGAGAAAGGGTGCCATGTAGCACTTGAGAAAAATCCAGAAATCCCAAACCCCCACTCACTTTAGTTAATGAAAGGAGGAGGGGAGGGAAATTACTGGTTTGAATAATTTCAAACCCTAATTTGGAGACCTCGTAAGGACATCAAAGTCCCAAAGAGAGGAAAAAGCTTCCAACCCCAACAGTTACTCATATTTACATAAGGTAAACAAATGTGGGCAAATTCAGCTTCCAAATGTAAGACAAAGGCGTGGGCTTGGGCCTCGGAATCCCGCCCCCACTGAATCTAAGATGTTTAACTTCTGTGCTGTCCTCTCTGCGCTGTTCCCTTTCTTGTTTTCAACGTATTAGAAACATCAGCGCCTTGCCTTCACCCCACCATTAAGTTGGCCTTAGCTCTTGCTCTCTTACTTGCCGGAGACATTTTCTAATTATGCGGGGGACGGGGCACTTTGGAGACCTGCCTCGGGAGCTGGGCCGCGAGGAGCCTGCAGGCCCAGTCCCTGCCTCGTGGGCTTCTCGCAGTTCTCAGACCGCATACTTCGCCACCTCTGAGCGATGCGACCTGCCACCCGCGCGTTAGGACGCGCGCGGGTTGGCGGCCAGGACAGCTGGTTGCCAGGGAAGGCGGACAGAGAAGGACAGCAAACGTCTCGAGGTGACAAGTGCAGTTAGTTCTTCATTGTTTGAGCATTTTCCCCTCCTAGCGAATAAATCTCCTGTTGAGCCTGGGACCTAAAAGTCAACAAAGAAGGCCAGCCGCCTCGTTACGGCTCCTGCGGCCCCGGCTGCCCGCGTTGCCGCGGCTGCTCCCGCTGCGTAATCCCTTCCTCGGAAACCCGGACACACAAACGCCCGGGCGCCCGGGCTGGGGCGCCGCGCCCCTGGGCCAGAGGAAACCATCTGTGGTTCCCAGGGAGTGCGGAGACCCTCCCCGAGGGCGCCGCCTTCCTGCGACCCCCACCCCATCCCCTTTTCGTCTCGGTGTTTCCACATTTCTTCACCTCGCCAGCTCCCGAAGACCAGGGCCAGGAAGGGGTTGTTGACCGTCCCGCCGCGGTGCTCCCGCTCGCTGGACTTAGGAATTTCGCCCGAGATGGGGGAGGGGTCCCCAAGGAGAGGAGGGAGGGGGCGAGGAGGGGCGAGGAGGGAAAGCCTTCCTCCAGACCCAAGTGTACAGCTCCGGAGGTGCTCGGACCCACCAACGCCACCAAGCAAACACTTTTACAAAAAAGAAAAAAAACAAATGTTTTGGGGGTGAGCATAGGACAGGGTAGGGAAGCTGCAATTGTTACTCTCACCTTGCGTTTAGGAAGGGCAGGTGTGAAACATTTTTCAGGTGATAAAAAGAGAACCAAAGATAGGGAAGAAGAAAAGCTCACCAGTTCTATTCAGCAAAAACTAAACAACTCACAAGTGTTCGCAAGTAGAAGGCAGCTCCGTCCATTTTCTACATGATGGCTAATACAGTGTTTAAATCAAAGGCACAATTTAATTTCCATTGTTCCTTTGTGATCCCCCTCATAAAGGATAAACTGATTAGAATTATTAGGAAAGGAAGGATTAAAACAAACAAGATCCTAGTAAAGCTCCTAACCTCTGTTTTCATTTTCTGAAGGATAGATACCCAATCGATTTCACTGAAAGTATAAAAAACATTCTATTTCTCAGAAGTCTAACCGATTTGAATGAGCCATAACAGAAAAGAAGTCCTGAAGTGATAAAAATGTAAGCCCTTGTTTTGGCATTTTAAAAAATTGGTCTCAATTCCACAAACATGCTTAAGTTTCTTTGCAAAAAACTGCTGAGATCAATACAAATTCCTTTCAATGCGGGCCAAAGTAGAAGACCTGTCGCCCAAATTAATTAACCTTTCCTAAAGATCAATTGGTTTTCTGTTGATTTAGCAGTAATATTGTAGAACATTTAGCTATAATGTATTTTAATGTGATCCCTCAATGTCAACAGGAAAAAATTCGTTGAAAAACAAAATAGCTTAAGTAAGTTAATAGACATTTTATACATGTGTAAAAAATATTTTGCCTTCAAAAATTAAATACCAATTGTTTTTCTGAATTGTAATAAAGTGTGTTTTGCAACTAAATGGAGTTAAGAGCAGGCCTAATTACTCCAAGATAGTTATATGCAAAAAGGTGATTGTTTTAAAGATACCTAGAACTAAATAGGTAATCAAATTACACTGAAATATAAAAACAAAATTTTCTCAAACTAAAAGAATCATTAGAATCAATAGATTCTCATGAGAGTCAGAATGTAAGAAAATGAAATGAAAAAACGTGAATATTTCACAATCTTCCTGTTTACAAATAGAATCTATTTGGAAAGGTAAAGCATTTCTTAAAGTAGAAAGTTTTATTTTGCAAGTTTTATTTTCATCCACGATGCTAGTGTATCCAAATAACATTTAACAACAGATTACCTTAAACCTTACGTTTTTTCTTCCAAATAGTTAAGTTTGGGGGCATAATAGTTCCATTGTTTTTTCTCTTTTTAGCCCCAGCCCAGCATGGTTATTTGAACTTTGGCCAGTTAGGACTGCAGCCCTCACCTTTTTGTTCTCCACCATCGTTTTACCAAGGAATCTGGGGCTGGAAAATACCCATGCCATTCAATTTTAACTTGTAAAATGCATGCATTTTCCTATTATAAACATTTTAAAACACCTGACAAGGGGGAAATCCTCACTTGCCACCTTTCTTTTTCTATTTAACTTCCTTATTTCTCCGATTATGTTAGCTGTGACTACAGTGTAAGAGCAAAGCGCATGGTGAGAGTGAGCGCCCCTCCTCCTTGTAGCCCCGGGAAATAAGGAGCCCTCCTTTTTCTAGGTGCCACTCCGTGATCTTTTGGGGTTCTCTATGTTCCAGTCAACCTACAGGACAGAGGCAAGACATTCTCCCTCAAAATCTAGGAAGGAAAGGGCTTAAGTAGAATCGTGCTCGAACACATCAGAATCCAGGTGGAATGCGGGTCAAGTCACTGGCGAAGTCAGGTTAAGAACCAGGCCAGTGACACCAACGGCAGGCCTTACCCAGAATTTAAGTGTGAGGTTGCCTTGGTTTAACTTTTTACGTCTCTCAACTCCCCTTCAAGATTATACATCAGGGGCTTTTTCTTTTCTCTTCTTTCAATTTCTGAAACCAAGAAAAAAACAACCTGGAAATTCCCCCCAAAGCATTGCCTGGAAATAGAGAACAATGAATTAAATTGGAAACCTCCTTAGTCAACCCCCCCCCACCACCTCCCATACACACACACACCTTTATAAAGGAGTACATTTGTTACTCTTTTGCTTGCCTGCTCATATCCCGGGTCAGTTTTTTGGTTTCTCTCTCTTACGCCAAATAATTGTTTTAAAACACAAACAGTTTAATGAAAAGACTGTAAGGAGCTCTGCGGAGGTTTGTATCCTTTGTATATTTAATTTTAAGGGCCTATTATGCACGAGGGAGGAAGTAGGCGCCCGCCTAGTCCCGTGCTCCTGGAGAGCGGAATTTCTTTGCATGGTTCAGGTGACTGGGATATTACTGGAACGTTCCCCTAGCTCTGGGTCCCACCTGGGGGCTTTGTGCTTCACTACCACAGTCCAGCTATACACTGCGGCTCAACAGCGGCTCAACCCTGGGCGCCAACTCCCGCTGTGTCCTCCACCGCTTTTGGTAGGTGGAGGCCGATTCAGGAGCTCGAGCGGCAATGAGCCGTGTTGTAGCGCAGGGCCTCGTCCAGGTTTCCTCGCCTCTCCCTGGAGTCACACCGCCTTCTGCAGACACGCGCTTCCTTTGTGTCATGCTTGGCTAATATATTAATGGGGCGGATAACCCGGATCCTTAGCGGAGGGGAGGAGGGGGTTGGAGATGGGGAGGGCAGGGAAGGGAACCGAACAGCTCTGGTTGCTGACCCTTGGGCCAAAGAGCCCTGGGGCGGACCGGGAGTGGGGGAGCGAATCGAGGTGGGAAAAGTTCACATTGGGGGCACTGAAAGTAAACTTAAATGCCTGAAACAAGTTTTAGAAAAGGTGACCTGAAGCTAATGCTCGGTCCTGGGCACAAACTGCGCAGCCAGACGCGGCGGACGCCCGAGAAACTGTCCCTCCGGCGGAGCGGGCCGCGCGCCTGCAGCGAAGTGTCCGCTTCCCCTACCCAACTCCGGGCCGGGAGCTCCGCCGCGCTGCGCGATGTGCAGAGTCAAGGGTGAAAAGTCCTAACTACGTGTCGCACGAAGGCCCCTTGCCGAGTGCACACCTTCGCGGACTCAGACTCATTAAGCTCTAGTTGAGCCAGCTACCTTAGATGCTGGGTCCCAGTGCTTAAAAATAAAGACCAACCCGCTCCCTGCCCTCAAGGAGAAGCCAGCTTTTCCCACCCTCACCCCAAAGGGTTGTGCGGCCTCCCAGTCGGACTCATCAGCCACACAGGTGGATCTCCTGCGCTACGCCAGGTGAGCAGGAGGAACGGCAGACCCCTGGCCCGAGGCCTGAAGCCCAAGGATCCCCGCCGCTGGGTACTGGCCTCATTCCAGTCCCGGCCTCCCGGGCCAAGCCCCCTCCCCACCGGGCCCCAGGCCCCGCCCGCCAGACGGTGCCCGGGTGCCCTGAGACATATGCTGCCCGCAGGCCGCGCGGCCCGACGTAGTGCTCATTGCCGAGGCGGTTCTCAGCCCATCAAAAGCCAGGGCTTTCTTCAGCCTTATGGGCCGCGAGGTGAACAACAATGCCCGGGCCCCTTCACTTCAAAAGCAGCGATCAGGGGAAAGGCTCCCCAAGAGAATTTTTTTTTTTTCCCCCTCAGCCTTTCATTCCTGGTTTGAAAAAAAAAAAAAGGCATCAGCAACTCCAGGGCCCGGGCGAGCCTAATGCCCTTTGATGGGGATTGAATTCATTATCTCCAATAACACAATTGTGCTTGGCCAACGAAAAGAGCAAAGCAGAGCTCTATCCTGCCCGAGGGGCCCGGCCGGGCGGGGCTGGCCGGCTAGCAGCGCTCCTGGGGACCCGCACAGAGGCGCAGTCCTAGCCCGCCCGGCCCACTGCGGCGCCCCCTGGGCTCCGGGGCGCGGGCATGCCCGAGGCTGCAGGACCAGTGGCGCCGCTCGCCGGGACCGCGCGGGGAGGGGCGGGATGGCTCTTTCGTTTGATTTATTTTTCATTTCTCCCTTCGTAACCATCCCCCAGGGTGGCCCCCGCAGAATGGGTATTTACTCTCCTCCCTCCGGTCCTCCAGCTGGGAAGCCATCCCTGGTGCCCCGGGAGCGCTGGGCAGAAGGGCCGCCCTGTGCCCCTGGCTGACCACGCAGGGCTCTCAGCATCCCGGCCGCGCCGCCCAACCCTGGCGCGGAGCCGGCTGTACCCGCAACCTGGCACCGAAAAACTGGGCCCCCTCTCGCTTCCACGCCAGCCATTGCGGAAAAGCGCCCCAGGAGCCTGGGCGGGGACCGCGGAACACCAGGTCCCGCCCCCGGGTGTAGGGGTCTGGGCGCCGGGCGTGATGCCTCGTCCCCTCCGCTTCTGGACCCATGGACACTGCCTGGGACCGCCACCTGACACGAATGTCGCCTCCTCCCGGGTTCCACCGCCATTCCTTCCCTTTCAGCCACCTCCAGCCCCCGCCTTCTCTGCCCTCTTGATTGTACGGAGGTGGAGGTGAAACCCGACTAAAACAGACACTGTGGGTCTTGACTGTGTGTGTGTGTGTGTGTGTGTGTGTGTGTGTGTGTGTGAGAGAGAGAGAGAGAGAGAGAGAGAGAGGAGAGCGGGGAGAGGGAGAGAGAGAGAGGAAGAGGGAAAGAGATTATATTTTGAATCTCTCAGAATGGTGATCAAAGAAGACTTCATAGCCCGGTGTCTTAAATTGCAGTTCAGGGTATTACTGAGATGCTTCCTACACAACCTTACTCCCCCCTCTTTACCCCCATTACTGGGGAAAGTTCGGATTGAAGTTTTATTTCAGTCAGATAAACAATAATAATAACAACAATTTAAAGTACTTGAAACAAACAGAAGACTTATTGAAATACTCTGCAGTTAGTAACTGAATTGGTCGTTCCTCACCAATGAGTCATGACTATCCCAACCTCCAAGCAATGGACTCTTCACCTTTCTCTTCAGAGAATTAGAGCCAGTACACACATGCTGTAGGAGGTATATAGACAGGTAGATAGCTATATATACTCACACAAATATATACATGGACTTAGAGGAGCATCCACAAGAACTTCCTATCTATACAACTATCCTGAAAGCAAGGAAGCAAGAAACTGAGTAATATGATGCTTTCAGGTCAACCAAGAGAAGTGTTTCAGATTTGACTTCCAGCGAGGCATTATTTTCATCAGGAGATACAGGGATTAGTTATTTAATTCTCTTCAGCATAGAGTAACCTTTACAAATTTAACCCATTGACTCTGACAACAACCTTCAATGGCACTGGGGGTGGCGAGATGGGGGTTCCTCTCCAGTACGTAAGATTAAAAGACTTCAGTTCTTCGTTCCAGGCTTTCTTTCTTCCCCTTTGTCTTATAGAGCAGCATCCTGAATGTAATTTACATTAAAATATAGATTCACTTTTGTGAAGTCTTTATAGTTTTCATTTACCTCAGAAAGGATGTAAAACATTTACCCTGCAGATATTCTGAGTGTCTAATAAAGAAGTGTATGGGAAATTTTATTCTTTAGATGAGTTTTAAACTCTGAATGCTACAGGTTGTCAAAAATTGAATGAATTCTCTTTTGGACCCTTAGCCCATTTTTATTAACTTATTAAAAATAGGTTTGAATCTTGGCGACGGGCTCATTTACACTGTGGTGACTTACTTCAGTCACCTTTTATAAAATCTCTTTTGCAACATCAAGTGGAGGTTTAATCTTTGTCTTGAATTTTGCCACACACATCCCACACCTGGTGGACTGCTGCGCTTCCTTTGCATATTCATTGTCACATGCTTAGAAATACTGGGAAGAGAAAGATGTTTATACAGGGTAAAGATGGCAGTGAATTAGATTTTACATATTAACAATTTGAATAACAATTTAACATAATATGTATAATAAGAATAAGTTATATGTAGGTATAGCTATTTAATAATTAATTTTTATGATATTTTGAGGTCTTCAGAGGACTCGGGACGCAGCGTAAGAACAATTCCCTGCATAACAATATGTTTAAAACAACCACCAAAAAAGCTTTAATTCTAACATATAGTCTACCCGACCTCAGAAACTACAGGACAGGCCCGTGGTTTATCACATAAACAATTTATCTAGTGTCTGAGTACACATAAAGGATTATGTGGCTTCAGGTGAGCAGGTCCCCATAGGATGGATGAATTAATAAACAAAAGATACTATGATTTTCATGTAGATGTCTTTGGCCATGGAACGGAATTAGGAAGGAAGAAGATGTGAAGCATTTCAACAGAAATGAAAATCCAGTGTTATCTAAAGTGCAACCCCAATGCCCATTTCAGCCTTGAATCATGAATCATGAAGCCATGGAAAATAGTGATGGAAAAGACTCTTTATGTCTTCTAGCTCACTCACCTTAAAGATTACTCTCCTCAGAGTATTCCCAAGCCATGGTTTGAATAGATTTAAATGTCAAGAACTGAAGGACTCCCTTCCACTTCTTGAGTTTCTTGGAGAAATTATATTCATGGTGCAAAACATTTTGCCAACAGTATTTTCCTGGTTATTTATTAAGGTAAAATTGTCTTGCATTTTAAATACGCCTCTTCAAGGATCCATTTTTATTAGTTCTCAAACCTGTTTCAGATACCCACATGCTTGTCTCTTTATTTAGTCAGCCAGTCTATACACACTTACTTTATTTAGTTCCTACATAAGATTGATCCTGATCCAAATAAAATGCCCAGGTGGGAAACTTCCTTTAATATGTATTAAGCATTTGATTTTCTATTCTTAATACTGAGAGGAAAATAATAAATTTAAATCTCCAAATTCCTTTGAATGATACCAGCATTATAAACCTGAGACTTGATCCATTTGTGAGATGTCACCCAAATGCTAAGTCATGAAGTCTCTTTGCCTTTTAAGTATAATTTATGATAATACATCACAGGACCTCAACTTCTTAAAATATGCTAAATTCTTAAATTAAAAGAAAGAAAAACTAGAAACCAATTGGGAGTTGGTTCATTGAGAATACTGTTCCTCTTACTGGAGAGTTTTCAGAGTGTTTGTTCCTTGTGACCCAGAGATTTACATGTATCCTAGCAGGAATATATTATATCAGAGTTTTCAATAGCAAATAGGTCAAGGCAGTTCATTATAAAACTTCCAAAGAGAAATAAAACCTTTATATTTCAATTGCAGAGATTCAGAAGCTGGAGCTGGAGCACTGCATAATGATTTGGCCTCCCAGACTCAAATCCAGATTCTGGGCTTCCAATGTGCCAAAGTAGTAGCCCGCCCTCTGGACAGTGAAATGCCATGCCCAGGCTTAACCCTTGAGTCTGCACCTGTCTTTTACACTTCAGCATTTCCACTGAGTCAGGCAATTAGGAAGGAAATGCTCCTTTAGTCTGACAGATAATTCACTTTAGAAGTATAACCATAGCAAGAACAGATTGTGAGGTAAGCAGAGAGAGAAATGAGAAATATTGAGAAATGATCTCCACTGCATTCCATTCACCTATCTCATCTTACAAAATAGAATAGGTGAAAAGGGAGAATGGGAATTGTAAGCAAAATGAAAGATTGTAAGGTCTCTGATGAGTCAAAGAGTGACATTGAGAAGTTGTGTAATAATACTATAATTTATATACTCCCATTGAATACAAGATTGCACAGATATCAGCTTCCTCCCAATTTGCTACTGGGTCTTGAGAGGGGAAAGTTCTATCCAATTCTTGATGATTCATATGATATAGCAAGTGACAGTGTTGCGTTTTATTTAATTCCCTGTACAATGAGTACTACCTTAAAATATCCAAAGAGCCTTCTTAAATAAAGTAAGATCTGCTTTTTTTTTCTCCAGGATTTGTAGTAAACACATATTTTAAAGTCTTATGTTCACTTACAGTTGTTACCAGGTGATGTTGTTTGTGGAATAACCTGAGATTTTAACACTAAGCACAAATTAACTTTCCCAGAGTATAACCGAGTCCTATTTTCATCTTACCCTCAGCAACAGAAAGAGTGGTGTAGTAGCCAGTGTTCAACCTGAAATACAAAAAAATGTAGAACATAGTAAGATTCTTCTCAACTATATACAAGACCCTTACAATTGAATTTATCATTAGGGGTAATAAACAATGGTTACCATGCTTTGAAATAACATTTTTAAGTGTTTTTAACTCAGGCGAGTAACTTGTTTTCAAGAGGAACAGAAAGCAGAGATTCCCAAGGAAATATAAGTGATGAAAAGATGATAGAAACAGAAGTACCATAGGAGAAGCAGCAAAAGGTATTAGGTCATGTATAGACTCACAGCCCAGGGGACTGAGGGAGTGAGAGCTGGGACAGAGGCAAATTAATAGCTGGAGAGAGCTAGACAGAGTGTGCTGAGGAAGGGCCAGGCGTGAAAAGATTTGGTGTCGTCATAGCAACGGGCTCAGCCCTGCTCCCCCTGAAGCCCATTCATCTCTGAGCTGCCGGAACACGTTTTTAATTAAAGCGTATAAAAGTTGTTTTGTAAGGACTTCTCATCCGATAGATTTCAAAATGGTTAATCAGGCTTCATCTCCTTTTGATGCTCACAAGAGCATGGGCTATAGCATGCACAGAAACTGCTGCTGCTGCTGCTAAGTGAGTTATCTCTCAATCACACCTAATACCAGAAATGAGCAAGGCGTCTATTTATTTAGATACACAAAAACAGAGGATTCAAGTGGAAGTGGGGAGTCCATTTTTATGGAACTCAGTCTTCTGGATGGCCATGGTCCCTGGTTGATGTTCTATTTAACTTTTGAAAATAGCAAGATTTTTTTTTTCCTTTGAGAGACACAGTCCAAAAGCCAAAATAAAGGTTACAAATTATTTGTATCAGTGAATATTTACCCTAGCATGGGTATTTCAAATAAAAGGTTTGTACTACTCCCATATAAAAAGATAGTAACCTGTCTCATTTGTTTTTTTTAGAAAAAAAGAACTCCCACTCCTAAATCTTTCATAAATTCATGATATACAGCAACAGCTGCATTTAGCTCTTTAATAAAATAGATGATTTAATAGAAAATGGCATCTTTTGTTGATTCACTGAATAACCTCTTAGATGAGTTAAACTTTCTCTAGGCTTTTTCATCTCCCTTTCTCCCCAATCTTGACTGATGGCCTTATTTCTAACTTCACTGAAAAAGAAAAAAAAAAAAAAAAGAACAGAAAAGAAAAGAGACAGATGATTTTACCTGTCATCCATTTCTTCATCTACCCTTATCCCAACTGAACATTTCTACTCCTATACCAGTGCATCCTCCATGAGGTCATGGATGAGAAGGAGTCCTGCCTCCTCTCTGAAATAAACATGCCCACCAAACGATTTTACTGAACACTAACATTAGTCAAGGCCACTCTATAACCAGAGTGAAGTGAGACAAAACCAAGACCACTTTGTAATTTTGTCTAAGCACAGATGCAAACAAGATCCCTATGTAAACTACAATTATAGCAAGCATCCCTTCATCCCAGTTAATAAGAGTAACTGTTGCTTATTTACAAATTACAGCTGTAGCCAAAGTCTCACTATCTTGAACTCTCCCCTGAATAACCTAACACAAGCCCCAATCATATAATGTCCTTTCTAACACCCTCTTACTGAAATGCCACACAATTCCCCATGACGCATAGTCTCCTTATTTGCAACAAGCTACAAACCCAGCTTATTCAACTATAGATATGCCTCTAATGATCTGGTGTGAGAATATTGACAGGCCTTTCGTTCCTTTGTTTCATGGCTTGAATTATCACGCAGCAAACTAAAAGTTAACCGCTACCCTTTGAACAAAACTTCCTTCTTATTTCTATACTGGTCTACAAGGCATTTCCATGATTATTTAATATATTTAAATTAAAACAACACATTTCTTTCAGTAACAGGGCATCCCTCCTGACTTTTACATTTTTCTCAAACTCTTAGTCACTCAGGTTCGAAAAGTCATAGTCATCATTGACTTGTCTCTCTTCTTGCCCATATATCTCTAATTGATTAATATGCCCTGTCAATAATTCCTATTCCCAATATCTATTTTCTGGACATTATAGAGGTCACAATTTTAGTCTATAATACTGTCCATTATCTATTAAAATAGCCTCCAGATGCTCTTTGGCCAATTCTTGTCTGTACATCATTTCTAGCCTAATGTTCCTGCAACAAGCTTCCAGTGAGTGCAGTTAAGTTCTAACCTCTTGAGGCCAGAGTTTTCACGGAGGTAAAATTAGAAATTATACAGGGATAACTAGCATGCTTTTCCTCCCTTAGAAAAGATAATGTCATCTTAGGCTGCAAACATGAAATGGGGAAGGCAAGAACGCACTGGTCAACACAGGGTCATGTTTCCTATGTTAGGATTTATTCTCTGAGAACTATAGGTCAGACATGGTTGCTCACACCCTATCCCAGCACTTTGGGAGGCTGAAGTGGAAGGATTGCTGGAGGCCAAGAGTTCAAGACCAGCCTGGAAAACAAAGTGAGACCCTGTCTCTATAAAATTTTTTTATACAATTAGCTGGGCATGGTGGCATGTGCCTAGTCCCAGCTACTCAGAGGTTGAGGCAGGAGGATCACTTGAGCCAGGAGTTGGAGGCTGCAGTAAGCTATGGTCATGCCACTGCATTTCAGCCTCAGTGACAAGAGAGACCCTGTCTCAAAAAAAAAAAAAAAAATTAAAAAAAAATAAAAATAAAAATAAAAAAAAAGAAAAAGCAAGACCTTTAGGAGATTGTAAATATAGATGAGAACTAAATCAGGCTTTGTGAAGGATGGTTTAGAATGGGGATGTTTTGCCACAGAATAAAATATTTCTGTTACAGTTGAAGGATATTACAGTTATTTCAAGCATATGTGAGGGAGACTAGAACCATTTATTGTATGTGAGTATAGTGGGCAGAATTAGGGCCAAAGGGTAGAAATTAGAGACTTACAGATTACAGCTCATATGAAGACATCCATAACATGATTTTAGATTGAGTAGGTCACCTCAGGAAATACTGAGCTTCTCAACATTGAAGCTTCAAGTGTACATCAGATGACCACTTGGATATACATTTTCCTCAAACTTATGCTTTATTTACTTAGCTCTAGTCATTCAACTTTCAATTACAATAGATATATTTGTTTTGAATAAAATAAACTTTTTGTTTCATGTATTCTATTTTTAAAACGCAGTCAATGTTCATTTGCTTTATCCCACATATTTATCCTTCCTGCTATATTCATTCATTCCTCTGTCAGTACGATCCATCTGTGACCACCTTCCTTTTGCCTACTTGACTTCCTTTAGGATTTCTTTTAGTGGAGTTCTGCTTGTGATACTCTCTCACTTTTTGCTGGGAATTTAATTCCAGGTTGTTGCTGTTGTTTTACTTTCAGCCCTTTAAAGATGCTATTTCATTTTTTCTGGCTTCTGTTTCTCTGAGAAGACAGAATTACTCCTAGTCTTTTGAAAGCCATATGTCGTTTTATTCTTTTTGTTGTTTCTTTCTTGAGTCTCTAGTAGTCTCTAGGCGTTTCAACTTCTGAGTCACCTCTGGGTCTGGTTCTGCTGACTATTTTATCTTTTCACATAGGTATTTTAAACTTTTTAAATGTGTGTGTTTTTTTTTTAAATTAAATGCCAGGTATGTTTTATAGAAGAAGAGTAGAGACTGAAGCAAATGTTCAAAGTGGGAATATCTATCCTTCCATCAAGCTATTAATGTGGAGCTATTAGTTGATTTAGTCAGCATTTGCGGTAAATTGGGTTTTGTTGTAGCTATGGTTATTTTCAGTGTACAACAGACTTGAAATCCCTCTGGTGGTGGGCTGGGCTGCTCCTATTTTGTGCTTAATGTAAGACCTGCAGTTCTGGAGAGTGATTGTTGCTTTTTTCCTCTTTCCCTGCTCCATCTTTTCCATGCTTTTCTTCTTTCTCGAACAGTAGATGGCTATTGTTACCTGTTACCAGACACAAGGCTTCTGGCGGGGGAAGGGGAGGAGTTTCTCAGTTCTCCTGCTCTCTTCTTGATTTTAGGCAAGCCCTGTACATCTGAGCATCCTCCAGCAGCAGATGATCTCTGCTTCCTACTCAGTGCAGGCTTTCTAAAACTGATGAACAATATGCCACAACAAACATGATATTCTAAAAACCTAAAAACACACAGGCAGGTTCCTTGCCCCTTCCTACAAATTCTACCTTGTATTGGAGTGTCTTCAGTGTGTATGAGTTTCTTGAACCTTTCTAAATATCACCAATCTTTACCTAGGCCTAAGGCATAGGATGGTTCTTGCCCTTCTTCCTACGAAGACAGCTTTTGCCTCATGTTAAAGCAGGGTTGGATACAATGTATGGGCAGATTTCTTACCTCTCTCCACTTGGTAGATGCCCTTTGCCTGGAATCAGTGGAGGACCCAGAGTGTAGGTGGGTTTTATACCTGTTCCTAGATACATACCTGCTCACAGCTGTGGCCATTCACCAACCTGTATTCAAAAGGCGCCTGGACCTTGGGTGTGCTTCTCCAGGTACTCCTGCTCTAGCCTCAAACCTTGGCAGGCCCTGCAGAAATCTTCCATAGAAAAGAAGACTCTCTCAGGTCCCCGCTCTACCCTCAATCTTTCTCATAAGCACCCAGTGGAGGTCCATGAAAAAGTGTTGGTGAGTGTGGGCAAATGTCCTCTGCGCTCTGGGATTCCCAGGGATTCTGAACTGTCATGCTAGTCCATGGGTACGTTTAAGGCTTTATTAACATTTTCTTTCCTGCTTACCCACTTTATGGCTACCACCTCTTTCTCCCATGCTCTGCCAAAAAATGAGACAATTCGTGTGTTTCATTTCTCCTCAGAGGGACTCGTTCTTCTTTGGAATTTAATTCATCTGGTTGCTTTGTAATCTCAACTCTCTGATAGGCTAAAAAGTTATGACTTTATACATAATAATTTATTTTTTTCATTCTTAGGCAGGTGTGACACTTTCTTATGGTTTTCTACATCCTAAGTGGAAGTAGAGCTGTCTCTCATGTTGTTTTGAAGATTTGTCTATTTGTATTTTTTTGAGCTGTTTTATTATGATGTGTCTAGGGGTGTGTGTGTGTGCATGCGTGTGTGTGTGTGTTTAAGTTTTTAGAATCTCATGTTTCAATAGCATACCGTTCATCAGTTTTAGAAGATTCTTGGTCAATATCTCTTCAAATACTGATTCTATCCCATTTTCCTTCTGTCCTAGGACCCCGGTTACACACACTAAGTCTTTTACTATGTTCCATATATCTTTTACAATGTTTTATAGATTTTTCCTTTTTTTCTTTCTCTTCTTCAATTTGGACATTTTCCATTGGCCTCTCTTTCAGTTCCTAAATTCCTTTTCTGGAAAATTTCCTTTTCAGGAAATTCAGTTTCTGAATTTCCTTTTCAGTTCCTGAATTCACTTTTCTCCTAGGTCTAATCCACTAAAACCATCTATTGAATTATTAACTTAGTTCTTATATTTTTCAGTTCTAAGATTTCCATTTAATTTTTTAAAAAATTCCATTTAAAATCCACTTTTGAGCAAATTTGATTATAATGATTTTAAAGTCTGTGTCTGATAACTGCAATATCTGAATCACATGTGGATTTGTTTCTATTTTCTGTTTGTGTTGGTTTTTGGTCATTTAGTTTTATTGTCTGCCATGCTGGATAACTTTCAGTTGAATGATAAATATTGTGTATGAAAACAGTGGGGGTTCTAGCTGATATTGTTGCTTTCTACAGAGATTTTTTTAAGAGTTTGAGAATATCACCTTTGTATAGTTGAGGGTAATCTAGCTATAAATGTGTCCTTACTCTTATGATGTAGATTTTCCAAGGTGTGAATCAAAAGCTGAGTTTCTCCTCTTTGGTGAGACCTGCACTCCAACTTTTGTCTCCTCAGAATCATGGAACTGACAGATTCTCTCCCTAGATTTAATCTTCCTAATATGTATTTTTTTACTTGCTTTTTCTGTGTCTTGCCTTGAGTTTAGCCTGTTGGATATCAGAAAATGCCTTGAAGGAAAAATGCACATAGAATGTTGGTCTTAACTGTCCATAGCACTTTTCTCTAGATCTTGGCCCCTCATGTAATAACTGCTTAATTTAACTCTGAACTCCACTTTTTTTGTTTCCTCAGCCCAGTACAACTGCCACAGGCTCAAGAACGCTCCATTTGTTATGCCTCTATGCCCCAAGCCTTGAATCAGCAAACATTCCAAGGCAAAATCACTATTCTCAGAGCAGTACTCACTTCAATATGTTTTCCTTCTCTCCAGGATCTTGGTCCCTGAGGTCCTGGCTGCACTGGTTGTTCTCCAGAGCTTTCAGATTTTGTTTTGTTTTGCTTTGTATTTTGTCCAAGTTTTATAGTTATTCTCAGTGTATGAATTCATCTGATTCTAGCAACTCTGTCATAGCCAGAAGCAGAAGACCTTTCCTTATTATAGTCTAAACCTGAGTCCTTAGACATCAAGTCTTGGCAATTCTTATAAGATCCTCTTAATTACCTGTGTTCAAGCCTCAAATTCACTTTCTTACCTATATTTTATGGGTTAGCATATATTTGAGTCATAGTTATGGCAGAATTTATTTTTTGTAAACTTTGGTTGACTAGACAATTAAGATAATTTGGGTACATACTGTAATGCTAGAATAGTTGAAGATCTTGGAATTATTTCCTACTCTTTCATCTTCTATTTGCCAACAATCTTTAGTTTAAAATGTTAGTCACCTCTAGAACATTCTACATCTTCACTTCCACCAGCAAGTTTACTATCACTTTAGCTCTCTAGAACCCAGCTTAAATCCATTTCTCAAGACTAGGAAACACAGATTAACATCATCATGAAGAGCAAATCTTCACACTTAGAATACAGATCAGTGTACAGGATTCCTATTGGAGTTTGTCCAGTTTGGATTAGATAATGCCCATAATGGAGTACTCTTACAGAGAGCAAGTTGAATACAAATTTAGTTCAAATTATTATAGTAAACAACATATAGTAATTGAACAATTAAGGGTAGTGATACACAAATCTAGGTTAATCAAAAAACTCTCCTGGAAATGGATTACAAACTGGGTTCTAGAAAGCTGAATTGATAGTAAACTATGCTGGTGGCAGTGAACACATAGAACGTTCCAGAGGTGACTAACATTTTAAACTAAAGATTGTTGACAAATAGAAGATAAGGGATTAGGAAAGAAATGAAAGTGTGTTAGTGTTGGTATTATATAGTATATTTGTTTGTTTCTTTGTTTTTTGTTTTTTTTTTTTTGAGACAGAGTCTCACTCCGTTGGCCCCGGTTGGAGTGCAGTGGTGCGAACGCTGCTCACTGCAACCTCCACCTCTCAGGTTCAAACAGTTCTTGTGCCTCAGCCTCCCGAGTACCTGGCATTACAGGTGTGCACCCCCATGACTAGCTAATTTTTGTATTTTTAGTAGAGACGTCGTTTCGCCATGTTGGCCAGGGTGGCCTTGGACTCCTGACCGCAAGTGATCTGCCTGCCTCGGCCTCCCAAAGTGCTGGGATTACAGGCGTGAGTCACTGTGGCCAGCCGTATTACACAGTTTAAAAATGTCTGTTGGAAGAGAAGAAATTTGGAAAGCCATATAATCTGAGTCCATGTTCAAAGAAAACACATGTAGTGTCAATTGAAAGAAGGAAGTCACTGGGGCTGAGTGAATCTTTTTAGAAAGAAATTGTAGCATGGTCACCAGCTAGGTGAGGTAGTAATGGACATAAAGTGGAAGAATTTGATTAATACTATAACTTGCAGAATCTTTCAGTGGAATGGTGGAGCTGAGGGCAGGGAAGAAGTTAAGAGAATAAATACAAGGAAGATAAATGCCATTTTAAAAAATGCCATATAAAGACATGTAAGCTGAGAAGTTGTCAAACAGTATTCTTGCAGATAATGGCAGGAGGGAAATCCACAGCAGGGAGGATAAATGATTTGGGTGCTATCTTTGCCTTCTCAAATTTCAGGGATGAATCTCCATTTGAGATTAATTTATTCATTAACACATTCAGCACATTTGTTGAAAACATGGGTAAAGCATTGTGTTAGCTATTTATAGAGTTATATTAGATGATCCTTGATCTTGAGGAATTTATAATGTGATAGAAGTGATAACACACGAATGATTAGAAGAAAGAGAGAAAATGGCCAATTTAGTTTCTGACACATAGTAGGTGTCCAACACAGGTTTGTGGAATGAATGAATAAGTGAATGAATGAATCAAAGACATAGGAAGCACATATAAAATAGTAAGAGTTGGGAAGAAAAGTTATTTATATGCAGAAAGATAAAAAATGTCTGGGTGCGGTGGCTTATGCCTGTAATCCCAGCACTTTGGGAGGCTGAGGTGGGAGGATTGTTTGAGCTCAGGAGTTCGGGACCAGCCTGGGCAACAGGGAGAGACCTCATCTCTGTGGAGAAAACAAATAAACAAACAAATAAACAAAACCATTAGCCAGGAAGTTGGTGCACATCTGTAGTCCTGGCTATTCAGGAGCCAGAGGTAGGATGATCACTTGAGCTCAGAAGGTCGAGGCTGTAGTGAGCTATGATCATGCCACTGCACTCCAGCCTGGGAGACAGAGCAAGACACTGTCTCAAAAAAAAAAAAAAAAAAAAAAAAAAGCTTTTATAGGGAATATGACAACTGAGTAAAACCATAAATGTCAGATAGGATTTAGGATTTAGATATGAGATTGCAGTGAGGGACAATTCCAGGTAGAGTTAACAGTGTAAGAAATTGGAAGCCAGAAAGTTCAGGGCACATACAGCCCAAGGTGACATTGCAGCATGAAAGGGGAGGTCACAGAAAGATAAAGCTGAGAAAGTAGGCTGGAACAAAAGTCTGGAGGGCCTTAAATGCTCTAAGACGTTTGGTGTTTATTCAGTTAATAATATTTAACATTAGAAAGATAATGTATGGATAATAAAATATTTGAATCCCTCGAAGAGATATGGTTAGAGGTGTAAAGAGAATTTATAAGAAAGATAGAAGAGAGGAAGAAAAGAGAAAATTTCATCTGGGTGTATTTGGCAATTAAGACTGTGAAGTTCCACAGTAGAGAAAAGAAATAGAATTGGGAATCAAAGCTGTTCATAATACAAAGGTGTAGCTACGACCCTCCTTCAAGTACTGAGGCTCTTGATGGAAGGATTCATGTTATTGAGCTTGTACAAGCAGAATGCTCTTATTTCACTAACACCCAGAAAATAATCCATTGCTATAATTAGCACTTAATTGTGCTATGTAATATGAAATTCCTTATTATATCTTTTCAGAGGCAGTAAGTAAGAACAGGTAGAAGGCAATTTCCTGGGAAAAGTGGTCTATATTTACTGTCTCCATTTCTACATTTTTCATTCACCTCTCAGCTCACTGCAATCTGGATTTTGCCTCTCATTTCAGTAGAAATCACTCTCATTAAAGTCACCAAGGACTTCTTTTTTTTTTTTTTTTTTTTTTTTTTTTTTTTTTTTGAGACGGAGTCTCACTGTGTCTCCCAGGCTGGAGTGCAGTAAATTAGCCGGGCACCAAGGACTTCTTAACTGCCAATCCCAATGGCACTTAGTTCAAACATCATCTCCTTTGGGAAACCTTCCTTAATGTCACAGAAAGAGCAAGATGCCCTTTTACCTGTTCTGAGCCTATGTCTGTCATGGCCCCTAACACGATGTATTACAATTATTTAAAGCTATGTGAATTCCCTTTCAACTGCGATTTCCATGAGGTCAGAGACTACGTCTTATTCAACTTTGTATCCCCAGCACCAGGTATGGTATTGCCTAAATAATTAAGAAATAAAAACAATAAACCCCCCTCTATGATCTCATTCAATCCTCTCTGCAGGATATACTTTTAGACAAAATACTGAAGACTCTTTTTTTTTTTTTTTTTTTTTGAGACGCAGTTTTTCTGTGTCACCAGGCTGGAGTGCAGTGGCGTGATCAAGACTCACCGCAACCTTTGCCTCGTAGGTTCAAGCGATTCTCCTGCTTCAGCCTCCTAAGTAGCTTGGACTACAGGCATCTGCCACCAGATCCAGCTAATTTTTGTATTTTTAGTAGAGACAGGGTTTCACCATTTTGACCAGGGTGATTCAAACTCCTGACCTCAGGTAATCCACCCACCTTAGCCTCCCAAAGTGTTGCGATTACAAACCTGAGCAAGTACACCTGGCCAAGACAAAATACTAAAGATTTCTAAATATAATCAGAACACAAATTGTCCCAAGGACTTCCAAATAGAACGAGAATGGAAACATTTCCTCTGAGAACATTACTTTTACCTTTCCTTGTACTGTACATTATTTGTAAATCATTATATGATTAATATATATTGATAAAACTTACATGTTTTACAATCTTATCTCCCTACCCCTCACCCATTGCCACAGTTTATTACCCATACTTCTCATGACTCTATCATGTTGTGATTTCATTGGGTAAGGACTATTTTGATTTAGCTAAACATTTTAAAGTGTCTCTTATAAGATTCAAACATAAATAGAAATTGATAAAAATAAACAACTCTCATGAACAAACATTATTTCTTATTTTATCTAACATGGTTTTGTCTAGTAATACAGCTCATGGTTAAGTAATATTCCTCATGATCAATAAAGAAATTCAGTGTTTTATTATTCTAATTGTTTTGTCAAATATTTGCATCTTTGAATTTAACATGTGAAGACCATTCTTGTCTATATTTTTATACACACACACACTATTAATCTTTTTAATCAAATTTTGCAAATATTTTGGAATTTACCAACCTGGATACATATGACAGTTTAGAGTTATCTTTGGTTCTTTCTCTTCCTTTTGCTCCTTTATTGCTATATTGTTTCTTCTCCTCACCTATAAAGCTCACACTTTTTATTATTTTCTTTAATTCTGGTTAACATTTGCCTATTCAACCTTATTCTTACCTATCTTCACTTCTCCCATCATCTTGTTCATCTATTATCTGACCATTTTACACCTGTGAAATGTCTTCCTATAACCTTCCTATCATATGGTAGAACTATCTATGAATAACTATACAGGTATCTACAGATGCCATGAAGATAATCATCCAGATCATCCTTGGAAAAAATTGGGGACAGCATTTAGTAAGGCATCAAGAGGAATAGGGTTGTCATCTTTTAAGAAAGTTTTTTTTTTTAAAGTCAAATTAGTATCTAATGCAGCACAAAGTCCAAGAGGACTAAAAACTTAGAGTCTAAGAGGTAACGTATTCAAGCTGTCAGTTCATTATTACCCCATGTGAGTTTATAATTTCCATGAAGAAACTTGATATATATTATGAACTTAAATAACAATGATAGTATATAATCATATGCTAACAAGTAGTAGAGACTAAGCTTCAATGATCATTATATGAGGGTTGCTTGGGGTGGAACTAACATAAATAGATGGAACTGAGGTGGGAAAACAATGATATCTTGATTTGATATTACTTGTGATAAATGTCCCAGTCCCTTAAATGCATTATTTATATATATTCCATATTTTAAGAATACGGTTATCAAACTAATTTCAATATTATCATTTAAATAAAATATATGATGAGATAATGAAGTATGTGAGCAAAGGAATCTGTAAATGCTTTGTTCTAAAATTATTATTATTTTTGTTTTTGCTACGAAATTTTCAATTTAATAATGCTGAGGATAGTTATTTTGGGAGGGGTTGCATACAAGTATATTTTAAAATTATGTTCAGTTTTTAAGAATAAATTAATATCTAAACATATTTGAATTTAGTTTCTGATTTTTCTTTAATGTAACAAAAGTCAAGAAAGGAAAATCATTTGGATGATTACATGTTTGTTGGTAGACACTATTAAAACATATTAAGCATTTATATAAGCAACATTTTAAAAATGTCAAATAAAAGTATTTTCTTTTTGAAATGCTTTCTTTGATGCTTATTAAACAACCAGGCTGTTATGCTGAGGCAGCAGTAATGGAGGTTCTGCTTTTGCTTTTGAAAAGAAGCATTGGAGCATCTCTGGATTTTAGATACATAGGAAACCCTCACAAAGACTTTGCAAACAGACTGATGGAAAACAGAGATCGAAAACTGGTCTTTCAAATAGCACCTCATCATCGTTCCCAATGGAAACTTTTCTTACTTCTAATTCTTTTTTACTTCTAATAAGGTGTAAACTATGCACATATAACAATGTTTGCTAGCAAGAGAATCTTAGAGAAGATATGCAGGAAATAAAATTTTTAGGAAATAAAATATTCTTTACAACGTACCTTAAAACAACAAAATGAAAAACGAAGATGTATAAACTGGCTGTGCATTTACCTAACTTTAAGGATGTCAGAATTAATATACTACAAAAAAAATTCATTCTTAAAAGCAAAGCATAATTGTTTGCCACAATTATTTTAATATATTTCTTTCCCAGGATAAATTTTAAACTTAGGAAAGCAAGGACTGGAATTGGAAGAGTTAAAAAAACACGAAGCAACAGTAACTCCATTTAGATAAGGGGATAGAAGGGTGGAGCAAGGGAACAATACACTAAAGTACTTTTCTTTCACAGATCTTGGTTCAAATTAAGGTTAAATTCCAAAGGAGGATGTGTTTTCCCCATATGGAGTCTTAAAGGACATGCCTTTGTTTCCAACTTCCCAGAGAAGATATATGTTAACACAAACAAAGCATTTCATAATAAATTTAACTTTTATAGAGTGACTAATGCCCTGTGGAGATAAGGCGGACTCTCAGTCACCTGTGTTTAATCCAGGCTGAAGAAATTATGCCAAGGGCACACTGACAAAACTTTATTTCTTCGGAGAAGATGGCAGTAACTTGGTAGGGAGCAGAAAGGGTCTTGGTTTTAAAAGTTTTGTTGGAATGACTCTCATTCTCACTGTGAACCCAGTTTAGCATTTATGTACTTTGGAAGGACAAAGAGGTGAGGTAAGCCTGCCAAAATTTGAATTTGTGTTTCTGGGAACCTGTTAGTAGGTCAACTGTTACAAATGTAAGAGGAACTGCAAAGGAGCGGTAAATACTAGAAATTTGGGAGTTGGCCTGCAAATAGCTTTATTAAAGCTTGCATACTGTTTCTTCTTCTAGATCTCAGGTCAGGTGACATGATATTTAAAATGCCACAGAGTATCACTATTTCTCAATCCAAACAGGCTTGGGTGCAGGTAGGGTGGGAGGTAGTACACCATGTAAAGAGACAACTGCTTTCTTTTAAAAATATTTTACAGTTAACAGACAGAAATGGAGATCTTTAAAATTTTACTTGGGATCTTGCTAACAATAATAATTTATTAATCTATCTCTTCTTCCTAAGAAAGATAAATGGTTTATTTGTGAAAATAGTACTTTCCCTTTCCCTTGCTTTTATTTTTATGTTGTTATTAACTAGAGGCCTAATTGTGAAGTCCTTATTCTTGCAAAATGTCACTGAATTTGTGGTTAGGTAAAGTCACTCATTGAATATATATATCCCCTTTCCATGGCAAATTCTACTGACTAAAATTGAAGAGTAAAAGTTAGTGCTGTGGCATGTGAGGAATGAATTCTTTTTGAGAAAAGGAAACAATCTATTTGCGTCAGTCATATCAAACACACTTGACTATACATTATACAAGATTCAATTTATTTTTTATATTTATATATTCATCCTTGATGAAAGGCTTAGGCAATCTATATAAAATTTAAATAAAATAGAATACCAGTCTCCCTTCCTTCTCCACTCACTAAAAATGGAGACACTGACATGGAATAAATTTTATGTAGTTGCTATATGAGAACTTTTTAAACACTTCTTTAGTTTATCAATCTGTAGGTCACTAATATTGATTCTAGACAAAATTAAGCATTGTCACTTATTTTATACTTCTCATTTCTTTATAGTGCTCAAGTTCCTTCTCGTGCTCTGAATAAGAAAAAATACCTTTCATCTTTTTATGTTAGCCAGTGGCTAAAAGAAGATAACTTTTCCGACTCTAGACTACTAGCCAAGGGTAATGAGGTTTCTCTTCTCAGGCTATGTAATGCCAAATCCAAATATCAGAAATTAATTATCTTTCCCAAATTTCAGAAATTAACTTCTCAGAGAGGAACACCACAAGGGGGCAGGTGAATCCAGGCTAGGTCCTAGGTAAGAGGGTCTCAGTATTGGGAATCCTGGTCAAAAGATAGGGAAAGGTTAGGTGAGAATTAGAAACAACTCTAAAGATAGTATTTCTTCATGAACACAAGCATTGGATCTGGATCACCCAAGTGCAATTTTATTTAGAACATCTCTAAGACATTAATTACAAAACAGCAAGGAAATAAATGAAATATATCAAACCAGTGTAAATAGTCCCATGTTGAAAGTGCTTACTGTGTTTAAGAAGGTCAACGGGGTAATTTTGCTGAGGAAAAAAAAGACTGTATGTGAGAAGAAATCAAAAATTTACTGCAGAGAAATTGGGGTATGGTTTGAAGATAAATTACAACCAGATAGGCAAAGTAGCAAGTAATTAAAAGACGACATGAGAAGATATCTTTGCTTCAGGGTGATCTTAATAATGAACAATTTTGTAACAGAAACATAAAGTTTAAATAGAGCTATGCCATTTCTTTTTTCTGAACACAAAAATTAAGAAATTATCTGAGGCACTTTAGGAAAGAGAAAATCTGCTGTTTAAAAAGATTAAAGAGTCCGTTTTGATTTTCATTAGGAATTAAACTAGCCTATGAATAGGAGGCAAAAATTGATATTTAAAAATTAGTTCTCCCAAACAAATATTTTTAAGTTGCTACCAGATATCGCCCGTGAGAATGTCAATGACAGTATCTTCTATGGCCAACATACACGCACACCTTCTATGCAAAACGGCCAGGATGAATTCTGTTTGGCAAAGCTGGAAATTATCACCAGTTTCTCTTTTATACCTCACTAAGAAGATACATTTAATTATCTGATGTGAATAGATAGTATATTATCTTTTATAGATTAACAAAATTAAGCACACAGAAGAGTGTAGGTTAATGAAGTACACAAGTTTTGGCTGTTACTGGTAGTTTCTATTTCATTTCCAATAGCAATTAGAATCTTTAAAATGAGCTCTTAAGTAGCTTCTTTCATTTATGATAAAATTAACTTCTTTTTAAGGCCTATACAATAATTTTTTATAATGATAATGTACAAGTCATTTCTTTTGTTATAATTCTATTGATTGATGAGGTTATCTCATAATACACTTTAGGGCAAGCAGGTTTTAGAATGTGGGATTCCAAATTGATCAAACTTTCTGTTGTACCATGATATATTTTGGTTTTTTGTTATCACAGGACTTGACACTAGTTAAACTAGTAAGCCTATTTTTAACACAAAACTCTGGACTAAAATGTGAATGCCTATTCCTATAGTACTTTAATGAAGGTTATTTCTCTCCAAAATCACTCATTCTTCTCATTGTATGTATATGCAGATATAAACACATACATAATATAGACGCACACACATAAACTCACACGTACATACATACATGTTGCAGTCCATTGGTGATATTTTAGAGCACTCTTTCTCCTCTTTTCACTCTGTGAATTCTCTCCTCTTCCTTTACTCCAAGTACTTGCAAAGTCCTCACATGCTTTGTCACCTTAAGGACATGGAAGCAGCTTCAGCAATGCTTGAAATAATAATGCTTTGATTTGTTAATGTGAAAAGTTGGATGACTTTTAAAAGCTGACCAGTCCAGGGCTATTTGCACATAGTAGACATTCAATAAATATTTGTTGATTTGATTTATTCTAGGGTAAAGAACTGAGTAACAACTCTTTTTGTCTTCACTGATGTGCTATGGTTAAGCCTGTGTACAAATCCATTTATGAGTAAATATTAATGGTCATGGTCAATGACGATGTTTTAGAGAGAAAAAAAAATCTAGATCTACAGGCTGTTAGAAATAGCAATGATTGGGAGCATGTTTAATAAAATAAGTAGGTATAAAAGAGTAGATGACAGGCACTGTAAAATAGGGACTCACTAAAGAGAATTCTGAATAAATTATCTGGAAAGAAAGTGGCTATTCCAAGAGTTTTGCATTTTTGTTTCCATATACTAAGGCAAAGGACTTTTTCATTAAAAAAAATTATGGATAATATTTTGGTTACAAAATTTAGTAAGCATATATAAGCTACATAATATTTCCTTTGGTAGATTCTCCTTTACAAAAGTCACAAAAGTGTTAATGTATGGTTTTATTGACAACTGAGAGGTCCTGAAAATAGAGAATGAGAATTTGTCCCAAATTTCAAGCAATGTGTAACTTTTAAGGAGTTAAACTCTATACTCCTATCATTCAAAAGAGCATAATTGATTTATTTCCCTTTCTGGATCACCAACAGTAAAAACTGTTTCTGAACTTACAACATGTTAAATTTTGGCTCAAGGCAAATTTACAGCATCAAGGTTTATGATAAAATCTGTCAAAACATTAACCATGATGGCACAAGTTTCAGCTCTAAACAGCAGCAGATAGGGAAGCAGTATGGCTGGCAACCTGAACAGCTTAGGGATGGATGCACATTTGCAATTCTAGCTGTGAAAATGCCTGCTTATGTCACATTATAAATGTTTTTCAATTCCTTTGTTCTCATTTTTCACAAATGTGAAGGTTTTATATAAAAGGACAATGTTTTACTTAGGTGGTTTCAAAGTGATTAGAGATCCTAGAATTAAAGATACAATTCTAAGTAAAAAGTTATTAGCTAAGAGAACTTCAGATGTTCAAGACAAGAGTTAGGAATCAATAGCATTTTCATTTCTTCTGTGATTAATCTCAAGAAAAATTAAGTATGAACGCAGGTAGTATCTTAACCTTTTTGCTACTTTAAGGCAAATATGATTCATTTGGCCACATGCTAGCATTTGAGCAATATTCATCTATGTAATTTTAATTTTTCAACATGGAAAACAATGCTGGAAGTTTTGGCTTCCTGTTCCTTCATGGTAAAAAAGCTAATTTCCTAGAAAATTACAAGCAAAATACAGTTACTCTTATCAAAAGTGAATCACTCTGCCAGCAGTCAATTATAATCAACATAGTTAACTTTGTGTATGAAGTACATACTAGAAACAATATTGGAGAAGGACATACTATATTGAAAAATATAATTTGATTAGCCACAGCCAAAACAGATTTATGAGAAGAAAATCTTCTTTAAGGAACTTAAAGTATGTTAATGTCATGGTCATACAAGTAAAATGCAGTAAATATTCTTTGCTTGAGTATTTCAGAAAGGCTTTGATACAACTGACCTATTTGTTGAAGAATGGCAGGCATTTTTTGAAGCTTTAGAATCATCATTCAACAAGTTACCTGATGAAAACTGGTGGAGACTGAATCAGAGACAAAATAATATTAGTAACCAAATATCAATTTTTGAAGCTGTAGTTTGGTAGGTAACATTCATGCACAATTTATTTTTGCTCCCAAATATCTTAAAATATGACTTGGGTATTGAAAGAATAATATAACCAGAGAGTAAAATCTCAAGAAAGTATATCAAAGTAATAAGAGCTCATATAACTTTGGTTGTTTTTAGAAAATGAGGGACCACTGAATTTGAAATCATGATTTAAAGTACATGCAGCAACATAAGAGGATATCCAAACAATTTACACTGGTTTATACATTGTTTGCATTCTCCTTCTCCTTGCCTGAATTTGGACAAGCAATGTAGTTATCATTATTGCTCGATAAGGATTTAAATGACCTATTTTCTTACCTGGAAATTTTGTATAAACTTTGTAGTCAACAAAATAAAACCAGTCTTCAGTTCATCATGGAGTGAAATTTCAAACTTTGGACTGAACAGTACCAACATTTAACAGCTACACAAGAAGTTTGGATTAAAACAACAAACCAAGGCTGGGTGTGGTGGTTCATGACTGTAATCCCAGCACTTTGGGAGGCCAAAGCAGGAGGATTGCTTGAGTCCAGGACTTTGAGACCAGCCTAGGCAATTTCAGAAGACCCTGTCTCTAAAAAAAATTTAAAAAAGAAGTAATTCAGGCTGGTGACATGTGCCTGCAGTCCCAGCTACTTGGGAGGCGGAGGTGGGAGAAACACTTGAGCCCAGGAATTTAGGGTTGCAGTGAGCTATGATCACACCACTGTACTCTAGCTTGGGTGACAGAGTGAGACCCTGTCTCAACAAAACAAAACAAAACAAAACACCCAAAACAAAAAACAAACCACAACAGACACCACACACACGCACCCCCTCCCGAAACCAAACAACAAAAAAAATTAAACAACAACGTCAAAAAAACCCCATAGCAACCCTTCACTTTAAATTGATAAATTAATTATAGTTAAAAAGCTACAGTATTCAGGTAAGTACAATGTTTTAGCTGGTAATGTGCCAGGTGCTAGATAATTTGACATAATTGTATATTTTAACCTCACTGATATAGGAAAAATATTTAAATTTTAATATTTTAATGTCATATTTTTAGGAAGGCATATCACACAGATGTTTAGAAAGTTAAAATAGTTTGAAAATTTAGGTTTCTCATTAAACAAGGATGATTATTCATCAAGTATTTACCTGTGCAAAGAAATACGAACAAAACTGAATCTCTCATCTTCAGGAGCTTGCATTCTAATGGGAAATAGTAAAGGAATACTGAAACCAAGAGAAAAGTTATTAACTGCCCTAATAGAGAGATGAAGAAAGAGCTAGATGGCAAATAGAAGGGAGATTAACTACAACTTTGTGGGGGGGTGGGGGTGGGGGTGGGGAATTAGGGAAAGCTTCATGTAGGGGGTGGTACATAAGTGAGCTTGATGGATGAACTGGATTTAAAAAGTGAAGGTGGATTTGATTGAGTATAGGGTTGAAAATGGCGAATGAATCAAACAGTGAAAATATGGGGTAGGAACTGAAATGGAGAGTATGCCTGGAGTCTCAGGTATTAGTACGTTATGAATAAAAGTCACTTTTATTAATTTTCTTGCCATTCATAAGAAAACAAAATGTAGCATAGAACTTCTATGTATAGTTTGGGAAACTGGTTCTTTAAAAAATGCAACATGGGCCCAGGCAACTTTCCTAAAATGTAAAGAAAATAATATCTGCAATAAATAACTAACTATATTCCTTGAAAAGTTGTTGCAATTTATAAAAGTTTTTTATTTATAAAAGCAGAAACAAATTATTGCTGTGATATAACTGAAGCTTTAACTGAAAGGAAACTTCTGATTTCAAAAACTTTTCCTCACTTCTTTTTGACAACAATTACATATTCACATTCCTACATTCCTCTATGTCACCTAAATAAAATTATATAACTACTCTTTATGATATGATCACAGTTTAAGATACAAAAAGCAAATCCAATTTTGCAAAGTGCTAAGACTATATCATACTGAGACATTAGTAATCCGTGTACACATTTAAATGAAGTGTAATTCTTCAAAGAAATAACACTGAGATATTTTATGTCAAATTATTATACTATTGTTCAAAATATATTTGAATTTTCTCTCACAGAAGTATCTTCAGAACTGGTTTATGAGTTAGAGGAGAAATTCAGCCTCTTGTCTTTCAGTCACTTGGCTTTTAGACTCAAGATAGTATAGTTAGAAGCAACATGAAGCTTAGGTATTTTAAAGAAAAACTTGTTCTTAGCCAATGTGTACCTAATCTATATGGGTCTGAGAGACATTCTTTGTGACATTATCAGGAAGATCTCCCTAAGCAACAAAAAACATTTGGCATGGAAGAAGGGCCACATGAGATAAAGTATACATGACTGGTGCATTTGGCAGTTCTCACCTTATAAAAATATTATACAGTTATAGTTCCTCTATTTTAGGCAAAGTTCCTAAGTTTTAAAACAGGTATACTTTTTGAAGTTTCTGCCACAGTGGGTATGATTTTTGAAATGAAAGTTACTTCTTAATTTTTGCTAGTGCACTTTGGCTTATTTCTTTACTTTTCATATATATATTTTAAAGGCTACCTTTTAGGAGCAGTTGGTCTAGGAAGGCAAGAGCATCTTAGTTGCATGAAGACATATAAATTATATAATCTTATTATAAAACCAAAAATGTTGATCACTGCTGTTTTCTAAGTCTTGCTTTACATGGAGCCAGTGTGAAAAGTTCGTTAGCTAGAGCTTAACAACACAATGGCTTGAAGGAATGGAGTTACCACACAAGTGTTTAAATTCCATGCCGGATCCCTAGCTACAACGGAGAAGAAAGTTCAAACAACAAAAACAGAGTTGCAAGGTCTGAACTTGTGTGTCACGGATACCTCTTACTCATCACCAGGCAGCTCTTATTCAGGGCAACCATGCCCTCCCAAGCAACATGGTTAATTGAATAAGGATTCTGAACCTTTTGGCTGCAGATAAACCAAAGTGGTACATGGCTCATAACTCAAACATTTCATTTTAGGCAGCTGTTAATTTTCTTGCCCAGGCTAATTTGGATTATTCAATCATTTTCTTTTCTTTAATGAAAAATTGCTTGTAGTTACTGGTGGGGAAAAAGAGCTGCAATTATGGATCTTGGAAGGTAAATTTATTATCTGCTCATTTTAATCATGTATACAAGTGATACTAAATTCAGAACATTTTATTAG
Organism: Theropithecus gelada; assembly: GCF_003255815.1. Taxonomy (NCBI): domain Eukaryota; kingdom Metazoa; phylum Chordata; class Mammalia; order Primates; family Cercopithecidae; genus Theropithecus; species Theropithecus gelada. Next base: position 38,649,519 of record NC_037675.1, on the reverse strand, counting down.
CAGTGCAATTCTCTCTCTCTCTCTCTCTCTCTCTGTGTGTGTGTGTGTGTGTGTGTGTGTGTGTGTGTATAGGTTTAATAACATTCCACCTTGACTACTGTTTCCTGCTATGATGGACCTGGTACCTCCTGCAGTAAGCAACTAAAAATGTTGGATAGAATATGAAAAACATCTTTTCAAATTCATCAATATGTTGGCAGTCAATAAGGAATACTCTGAGGCCCAAACCTAAGTAAAATGCAACCCTGAGTGGTAAGTAAGGCACAAAAGGCAGTTTTCATCTTAAAAGCATTTGTCTTATGACAGGGGTAAAGTTGAGCTTGGGTTTTCATGGCCTTGTAATGTAGCAGGGGACAAAGTACAAAGCCAGAACCCATCTGGGGAGAGAAATCTTGAACTCAGGCTATGAATGAAGGATAAAAAAAAAAATTTCCCCTATGAAGTTTATAACCATAAGCTAGCTCTTCTGTGGATTTTCAACCCAAATTAACATTACCTAAGTGGCCTAATAAAAGTCAAATTAAGATTTTAAAGTGATCCAACATGCTTCCAAATGACTGGCAGAAGCAAATGCAAAACTCTGTGGAGGAACCCACCTTTAACCCAGGCTTTGAAAAACTCCATAGAGAATAGTTCTAAGAAGATATAAGTTCACATTAATGAATCACCAAACATTTAAATAAAGACAGCTAGCAGAAATAATAGACAACAAAATCAGAGCAGCAAATACTTGACATGTCAAAATTATCAGAAATTAAGTATGAAATATATGTTTAAAACATGTAAGAAAATAAAAAAAATTAAAAATACAGGAACTCTAAAAATGATCAAACGCACTTGGAGACAGACAAAATATAACCTCTAGAAATGAAAATTATAATAAAGGAAATTTAAAATTCATTGAATTTCTGCTTCAAGACAAAACAGAATAGTTTGTGATAGACCAGTCCTCCTGCCAACAACAACCAGAAAAGCTGAATAAAGTATAAAAAACAGTATTTGTTTAGAAGTGTTGAAGAGGATGTAAAATAAAGGCAAATAGAGAGACTAAGATTCCAGAAAGGAGAACAACAGAGAGGTAAACTGATGATCTGCAGCCACTTTTCCTTTGGAGGCATTTGCTGGTTCTGGGTGAAGATGAGGGAATTGATAATGTGGGCTCTGTCCTAGCAGAAGATTGCTTCTAGGAATAGGGAAACTAGCAGAGCTTTGGGCAATTTTGCAGGGCTGGAGTGACAAAATTGGAGACCTAAAGGGCCTGACACATATATCTAGTTGGCAAATTCTGAGATATCCTAAGTGAAAGATTAAAAAAGCTAAAATGAGAATTTCTAAAAAAGCTCAGTGAAGATATCACTTTCACCACTGAAGGCCCTAGTGAATTATGCAACAAGAAAGGAGGCAAACCAGAAACAACTGATCCTTATTCAAACTGGAACCCAGATTCAAGCCAACACAGTACTTTACTAGATAAAGGTGACTGGGTTTCATTCAGTCATCGCAAGAGAACAAAGGATAAACCCTCTTGGGAGGCAGACAAAATCATCTGGAGGTTCAGGTTATGTTACATTCAATCAAGAATTAATAGGCATGCCAAGAGACAAGATAGATGATAGAGAAAGACCCAGAGGTAATTCAGATATTGGAGTTAATAGGTATGGACTTTAAAGTAATCATGACCAGTATGTTCAGGAAAACAGAGGCAAAGGGGGAAGAAAATAGATTTAGAAAGATGAGTATTTCACTGGAGAATCAGAATGTACAAAAAAGAAAAAAAGAAATTGTAGAATTTAAAAATTCAAAACCTAAAGTTAAGAATTCAATAGATGGCCTTCAAAGCAGAACACAGGCTTACTGAAATAAAAGACAGGTAATCAAAAAAATTCAAAATTGTCCAGGTGTAGTGGCTCATGGCTGTAATCCCAGCACTTTTGGAGGCTACGATGGGAGGAATGCTAGAGGCCAGGAGATAGAGACCAGCTTGGGAAACCTAGCAACACCCCGTATCTTAAAAACACAAAAACAAAAACAAAAATCAAAACTGTTACACATATAGCTAGAAAAAAAGAACGGAAAATATAAGAACACAGTGAAAAGGTTAACATATATGTAATTGAAGTCTCAGGAGGAGAAAGAGATATTGACTAAAGATGTCCTAAAATTGAGAAAAGATGAAGACAGAGCTTTAACAAGGTCTCTGAATTCAAGCAAGAAATATAAAAAGAAGACCACATCAAGGCATAAAATAAAACTGCCAAAAAACAAAGTAAAAGAAAAAAATGTAAAAAGCAATCAGAGAAACAAAAAAGTTTACTTCAAGGAGACAATAAGACTGACGGCTGATTTCTAAACAGGTAAGAGAGAAGCTAGACATTAACAGGATGACATTTTAAAAGATCTACAGGAGGGCCTACACTTCTGGCTACAATGGAATAACAGGGACCAGATTTATCCTGCCACTGTCCTTAAAAAACTGAAAAACAACAACAACAAAACCAAAACCAACACCACCAACCAAATAAAAAGCAATAGTGAAAATACATGAAACAATGTTTTTGGACTTTGGACAATAGGCAGTCCAGGACAGTGAATCAAACAAATGAAGTGAGCCCTATGATTGCCCCCGCTTATAGTCTGGAGAATTTACAGAGTGTAGAGTGGGGCAACCAAAACAGAGCTTGGAAGTCTCCCTGAGTTGAGGACACAGAGTTGAGAATCTGGGGACACCAGAGCAGACAGAATTTACAGCTCAGAGTAGTGGAGAGAAGAAATTATATGCAGAGAGGGCTGGGAGAGGCTGCACAGAGAAAAAGAGAGAGAGAGCGAGCGAGCGAGAATATACCAGAGAGCGAGTTTGGCTCTGAAGAGCTGTAGACCATTCCTTGAGTCTTTCTCTGAGTATTGATCAACACACATATGTGAGCAAATTAGCAAGGCCAGGGTAAAAATCACCAGGAAAGAAAAGGCAGAGCAATGACCTAAACTTACATATGGTCATCATATACTATAAAGAATATAAGGTAATATATTCAGAAGGGGATTGCCTTGGTTGTGAGGAAAACTCTGCTCTAGAATAGCTGCTCTGGTCTAGCCCATCAAAGCATAAAACAGCTTTAAAAGTATTATACTGTTTCTAAGTAATGTAACTGCATTCCTGAACAAAACTCAAAACATTTAAAAAAATACAAAAATATTCAGCACCCAACACGATAAAATTTGCCATAACTGGCATTCAGTAAAAAGTTACCAGCATGTAAAGCAGAAAAATATAACCTATAGTAAGAAAAAAAAAATCAGTCAATAGAAACAGGCCTGGAAATGGCACAGATAACATAATTAACAAACATGAACATTAAAACAGTTATTACAGCAATCCCTTTTTATCTGTGGGGGACACATTCCAAGACCCTCAGTAGATGTCTGAAACCAAGGATAGTACCGAACCCTATATAAATTTTTTCCTATATGTACATTTCTATGATAATGTTTAATTTCTAAATGGAGCATAGTAAGAGATAAACAATAACTAATAATAAAATAGAATAATTATAACAATATGCTGTGATAAAAGGCATGTGAATGTGGTTTCTGTCTCTCAAAATATCTTATGGTACCATACTTACCTATTTTTGGACTGTGGTTAGTTGTGGGTAACTAAAACCAAGGAAGTGAAACCACTGTATATGTTTTATGTTGCTGAAGATAATGCAAAATATGAACAAGTTAAGGAGAGCCATACAAAATTTAAAAAACTCAATTCTAACTTATAGAGATGAAAAATACAATGTCCGTGAAGAAAGAGGCCCTGGATGGATTAACAACACATTAGACACTGCAAAAGAAAAGATTAGCAAACTTGAAGACAAAGTAATAGAACTATCCAAAATGAAACAGAAAAAAATTGAAAAGAAATATAATAAAAATATAGTTAGTTAGAACGAATAAGATCTAATATTTGATAGCACAACAAGGTGACTACAGTCAATAATTTATTGTACATTTTAAAATAACTGAAAGGGTATAATTAATTGTAACAAAAAAGTAAATGCTTGAGGTGATGGATATCCCATTTACTCTGATGTGATTATTATGCACCGGATGCCTATATAAAAATATCGCATGTGCCCCATAAATATATACACCTACTATGTACACACAAAAATTAAAAATTAAAAAAAAAGAATGAAGCATGAACAAGCTGTAGGATAACTTTAAGTAGCTTAATATCCAGAGAATAGTAGTTCCAGAGAAAGAAGAAAAAGTGATAGGGAAATATATTGGAAAAAATAATGGCTGAAATTTTCTGATAAAGACTGCAAACATGGATCCAAGAAGTTCAGCAAACCACAGGCACAAAAACATGCAGAAATCGACACTACACATCATAATCAAATTGATTAAAACAAGTGACAAAGGGAAAATCTTTAAAGCAGCTAGAGGACACATAATGTACAGAAAATAAAAATAAGAATGACAGCAGGAACAAAGCAAACCAGAAATATTAGAGCAACGTCTTTAAAATACTGAAAAAAATCCACAAAACCCTGTAAACCTCAAATTCTATATGCAGCATTTTCTTCACAGAATGAAGGCAGAAAAAGAGTCACATTTTCAGACATACAAAAGTTGAACCAACAGTTCTTCACTAGTATAGATGATAAATACTTTGGGCAGAAGGAAAATGGTAACAGGTGGATAACACGGATGTATGCAAAGAAAATAAGGGCGCTAGAAATGGTAAATACGTGAGTAAATATCACATACGTTCATTCTTATTTTAAAAATTTTCTTAAATATAATTACTTTTTCAAGTTAAAAAAGTTACAATTATGTGCATATGTAGAAGTAAAATGTGTGACAAATCACAAAGGTCATACATCATGAAACAATAATTTAGCAAAGTAATGTGATAGTTTAGATATTACCAGTTTATAGAATTTTTGCCCCAAAGACACCTACTGCCCACTTCCACTGCATTCCTCTTGTACTCATGTACTAAATTCTAAGTTCACTCCAGGTGATAACAGTGCTACATAGTCTGTTTACATTTACCTTATCATGATTGAATAATCAAATGCAACAGAAACAGTGTTTTTAGATTTCAGCTATTGACAGCAAAATTCCACGTACATATTCCAAAGTGAGTAGAGGTGCTTTATGGTAGATTTGAGTCAGTCTATTATTTTTTAATTAAAATAATTTGATCTCCCCTCTTAGGTTCTTTCTAACCATATTCACTAAAAATGATATTTCTCTTCAATATTTTATTGCTATAATTTTATTTTATATCTAAATAGTTTTGAAAGATTCCTAAGGTGCCTAACAAATTTGTTCATATTGACATTTATCTTTATTAAATTTGTTAAGGAAGTCAGACAGTTTGACAGTGAACTTAATCTGTTTCCTTACTGCAGTAAATTTTATACTGCATATCTAGTACACTGTCTTCAGGATTGTACATTTATACATTTGATTAAGATCGATGTATAAGAATTGCATTGAACTATGTATAGGATTTGCAATAGGGGATTTTATTTGAATACAAAGTAAATATATATTTTAGACATTTGGGCTTGTGCATTAAAATACATCTTTGTTAATAATCAGATAGTCCAGAAATTGGTGGCTTCTAAAATACTAGCATACACCAAAACTATATTTAGAAGACAATTAGATTAAAAATTAAGCATATAAAGACTTCTGCAAAGGAATATCATTATATACAATATTTTAATGATTCTCAAAAACACACATTTATCATTGTCAAATTCTATTTATGAAGTCCTACATTAAATAATTCAACTTTTAGAAGTTTAACTTAACTTACACTAAAACATGTAATAAAAAAGTTTTTTTTTTCTAATTTCAGTATATATGCTGCCGAAGCGAGCACAAGAAAACCTTTTCAAAAAAGATTATTCTAGTAAAAGGATTACAAAAAATTTGGTAACTTGAGATGCTCTTCTGGAACGTATGCTGCTAGTTTAAATGTGCAAGCTCCAACTTAACAAATGCTTAAAATATTTGAGTTTTTAAAACAGTGCCAAAACAAACCACATCTTTTCTAGAGATGACATATTTAGCTAAGCACAAGCAAAATAAATCTCTCAACCATTCCATGTATTTGTTTAAAAGCCTAAGAAACCACGTGCATTTCCAATAAAACATGAACAAAATACTGAAATCACTGGAGCCTAACAGTTCATTTATAAATGATTTTTTAAAAAGGTAAATGTATCAGTGTGTGTGCATGCATATATATGTAAAATATGAATAGATAGGTTAGCTGTAAATACTAGTTACCAACAACACAATAAAATCAGTAAAAAATGTGGGTTCCAAACACATCATATGTGAAAAGACAAAAATGTATGAGCCATGGCTATTTCATCATACAATGCCTTATTAATCACAACTATTTGAAAATAGAAACTTTAAAAATAATTGTGATCTTTAAGAATAGTACATATAAAATGTTTTTCTATGAAACTATATTCAATATCAAAAGTATACACTTTAATATTCTAGCTTTTTAATAAAATAAACTAATTATATAAATAAGTGACCTGATAAGATGATAGGACTGAGTTTATTTGAATAAGGAAATATACAAAGGATCAACTTTATCATTGAAAAAATAAGCAAAATATTTTATTCCATAAAGTATTTAAAATACATTAATAATTTCTAACTTATTTATAAAATTTTAAATTCTCATATATTAATAATTAATAACTTTGCTTTAACTGCTTATACCTTGCTTATAACCAATAACTTTGCTTATAACTGGTTTTAGCTCTAAATTGTTCTAGGAGATACAGCAAGGCTTGAAGTTTAGACCACCATGTTATAAAACTAAGCTGACAGGTTTTAGCATCAGGCCAAATTAAAAATAGTACAAAGAGACTCATGATATGTTTTATTAGGAATGAATTGTCACAATATTCCTAATTAGTGAAGGCTGAGGCAAAGCATACTGCCACTATAATACCACAGAGAGGTGGTAATAATGTGATGCTGTTTACACATGCAATTCACATTATTGTACTTCATTGAAAGAAATGTGTACAATCTTTTGATTACTAAGGAATTCGTATGTAGTATGTGAAAGAAATGGTACTATAACAACATAAATTGCAAGAGTTAAAATCTTTACTTTGAAATTTTTTTCTTACAGAGAGATTTACAGACTCATAGTTACATGGAATGTGGTTATAAGATCTTAGTTCCAGGTCCCAGCCAGTCCTTGGCAAATTTCAAGACTTACTGAGTCTGTTTCCTCATCTGTAGAATGAATATAATAATAATTATAATGACAGTAATACTAAAATTATCATCATCATCATTATTATATGGGTTATATATAATTTATTATTATTATGATTGTTGATAGGATCAAATGAAAAGAAAAACAGATGTAAAACGACTTTGTAAATCAAGTGCTACAAATGTTAGTATTAGCATTTCTGCCTTTCCTCTAAGTTACTTATTTTTACAAGAAGAAGTAAATTCTCATGTTACTATAGGATTTAGTAGATGATGTATAAAACAAACTCAAAGCAACATTTCTCAGCAGTGTGGAATACTTCTAAAGTTGCATTATTGTTGAATATATAGAGAACCTATCTTCAGTAGGCAAGGCTATTCATTCATACAGAAAAAATATATAAAGACCATCTGACACACTGTTGATGGACACTTTTTAGTGTAAGAAATTAAGATAATATTTGGCTGTAATACTTTGAACTTGAAATTTTGTAGACAACTCATTTTCAAGAGGATGTGATATTTTTGGGAGATTACCTATACTGAACAACAGTGGATGTTACAATTATTTTGCAAATTTAACTTTATAATATCATATTCCATAAAAGTTCCACATCTTAATTATAGGAATTGGTTATTCTAATTTGATCATTTAAGTGTAGAAATATTTGTTTGGAAATCGTGAAATGTCTTTATACTATATTTTGTGTCTTCTAAAAACTCAGACAAAATAACTCAAGAAAAGTTCATCTGTTTTCAGGATTAAACTGAAAATTCAAGTTTACTTGTGACTTATTTTAAGTGAGATCAGGAATGGACTATTTTGTGACAAAAACTTTCTCATTACTTACCTGCACCTCCCAGATGACTTTAAAGATGCTCTTTCTTCACATAGGGAGCTGTTACACATTTCAAATAGAGCCCAGAGACAAAAACTGCATGCATGACTAAATCATTACATATTTCTCTATTATAGAGTCATTGGTCTATGAGAGGATATAATTATCTTTAGGACTATAGAGCAAATTAAATTAGTTTGTTTTAACCTCTGTTGTCCCTTATTTTCTAATTCTCATAGTTAAAAAAGGTACTTCAATGGATACAGATTTAATAAGGAAGAAATAGAGTTTGTTAGTACTATGATTCTTTTGTCACCTATGACAAAGTAGCTTACATTTTCCTGTGGAGTAAAACAAAATTCAAATGGATAATCTACTATAGTATATGAAAGAATGGTGCAATAAATTGTCCTGAATGTACTTATCCTGTAAATAGGCAATGGTAGATAATTTAGCCCAATCTTAAAGATGAATTAAGAATATATAGACTTAGAAAAAAATTTTACTTGCCTACAAAATTTTCACTAATTAAATCGCGACTTGTCTATTTCATTCTGTTCCAGGCACAGTCATTTCCTCTTGGTCTTTCATCTGTCTCATCTAAAAATATGAAAGTATTTTCTCTATAGCTAATTACATAAAAATCTCAGTTCTATTCATAACTTTATATGACTGCTATGCTGTAATGATCTTATTTCTGAAATAAAATAAAAAGCAGGTAACCTCAACCAAATGGCAAGTTTACTTTTTTCTGAATTCTTATATTTCTACATTATAATTTTATTGTATATTATGTATTAGATCCCCCTCCTCCACAACAAAAATCAAATGGCAATTAAAAAAAGATAAACAATAAGAATACTTAACAGGTTTGATGGTCTCTGTTCTTTTAAGACAGAGGCATGCTAATTTTCAAGCAAAAATGACAGAGATTTATAGCTTAAGTAGAATTTAGATAATTATTCAGACCCAACATTAAAAAATACTGACAATGTGAATTTATAAGTACACATTAACAGTCTGCTCTTTTTATTGAAACAGTTTGCATTATTTACAGTGAAACAAAAATCATGCCTTGATGAATGTAATTTTAATATATCCATCTCTTATTAAACAAATTATACATTTAATTCATGGCATCTATATTTAATATCTTTTAATACTGACAAAGATTACATACATGCATTGAAGGAAGACTACACACTCATGTTTAGGCCTCTCTCATCAGTTAAGAAATATTGAAAAATGCATGTATTTGAAGTTTTGACCTAACACAGTGGATTAAAGCTTAGACAATATTTACTTTGCTGCACTTTGATTCAGAAAGGGCCACATGTGAAGATATGATACTAACCAACTTTAACATGTTTCTATAATGATCTCTCAGTAAAAAGATTTATATTAAAGATATTGAGATATAAAATAGTTACAAAATAAGCTGTAACCTTATAGCTACCCATTGGTAAAAGTCTGTAGTTAATATATTTGGATAAATAACTCAAGTCAGCAGCAAAGTGGTTAAACATTTGTGATTTGATTTTATCTCAGCTTGGAATGTGGTTGGAGTGTCCCACTTCTAACAACTGTTTGCTAAGTTAAGGCTTTAGTGTTTACACAGTGTTGAATGAAGCAGCCTGGTCACCAGATGTGATCGCTTCCCCAGACTGTCGTTTTTTTTCAATCAGATCACTGTCCTCATGGTCCCGGTTCCAACCTTCTTTCTCAGTACATCCACCAGCCTTTCCAACCTAAGTTGGGGTTGCGATGGGGGTGAGAAGGGGGAAAAAAAGGGCAATTATTGTTAAGAATGTCCTGGCTGATAAAGGACAGTATTTGCCTGTGACCGAGCAGTCCTCACAGTCATGTTAAGAAACAAAGCATTACTGTGAAAGACACTGCTACAGAGTGCCAAGTATCTGAGGTTTCAAAAACCAGCAATGACACAAACTTTAACCCAGATCCTTGAATTATGTCAGCATTAGATGCCACACAAAGTGGCATCTAATAAGATACTTACTTCAATGCATTTACCTACTTGTATTAAGGTTGTGAATGAATCATTTACTATGCAATGACAGGATCACATATTAAATGTAGAATAAACTGATTTTTACCTAAGAAAAGCACATATTTCAAAACAGAAATACCAGCAATGTTTCACTTGTTACTTAGCTAGATAAGTGATTCACTGGTAGGTATACTGTGTAACTTCTATGAGGTACTAAATTCCCATCTTTTCATAGAATCAGCTGATAAAAATAAAGCCAGAAATTATGTGGCTAGGTGGAAGAAATTTCAAGTTACAGTAGAATGGAAATAATTTAAATATACATAATGATTTGATACTAAGAAAACCAGACTTTTTGTTCTAATTAAAAAACAAGTTTCTATTTCTGAGTAGCATAAATACACTGGAAATTACCTACATAGACTTTTTCGTCAAAGAAAATGATTTTTTTTGGTTGATTAAAAACTAGTCAATTAAATCGAAAAGAGAGTCAAAAGTTCAGAAGTCCATTCTGCAGTGTTCTTAGACTACTCTATGAGCGGGAGGTCACATTCACGTGGATCAGTGAGAGTTTTGCTTGACAAAAGATGATAGAATCAGACCATTAATTGGTGTTCTTCTTTTATTTTCTTTACTGAAAGCATAAAACCTCAACCAAAAATCTTGCTTGATGTTATACACACAGAAATCTTCCTTATAAGTAAATATCATGCCTAGCAGTTTTCATATACACAATCTTTCTCTCTCAAAGACTGGTAAGCGGCACAGTCTAGTCTGCTTCACAGTTTGCCTCATTTATATGGATCCATGCATGAGGGTCCTCTGCAAATAAACACAGCACAGAGCTAGACACGAAAGGAATGAGGGTATTCTTAGTGTCATATATGCTGGGTTAGAAGATTTGGAAGTTTCAGTAAGGAATGGACAAATCAACTGCATATAATGCTGAAAACTAGCTGAAGTTTATTGGATGATTTTGTATCTATCAAGAATTCTGTTAACAAAAAACAGGAAAATAAAACAAAATCATTCAGTACATCAAAAAACTTTGCTCTAAGAAACACAGTAATGATCTTAGAGTAAAAAGGCAAATCTTGTCTAAGTTCATTACTACAAACTTTTCTAAAATGCAAACTATACATAAATGTTGTATATCCACTAAAACAGTCTAGTGGTACAAATACCCGAACTAGAAGAGTCATTAGAAAATTCACTGTATTCTCAGATTAGTCTGCAATACTTGAACCTTCCCTAGTGGTTAAAAACTAGTGCTAACTTATACACTCTGAATATTATGACTCATAGGACTACATGAATCCTTTAAGGCAATATTTAATTAACTTGAGTTGTGGATGAGGGGAAAGAAAAATGTATGAATTACAGAATTACACAATGAAATTTTAAGTTTATTGTTAAAATCTGATAGTAACTTGAAATAACCATTAAACAGCTCCCAGCAGAAATCATTATAAGACATTAGTAGCACTTCTTTGCATATATTGTTAAAAGCCAGAAAATATTACTTGCAAACTGGCTAAATGTATCCCTTCTCCATAATATAACTTATACTACTAACTAGTGAAAAAACCTTCTTCACAATATAAAAGCTCTATTTTGTCTAGTTATTATTATTGTTACTATAAATTCAGAATCAGTGGAATCCCAAATTACTGAGATGAATCTGTGTTGTGCTTCTTCTGGCTTCTCCTTTACAGACAGGCTCATCTTACTTTTGTTTCCTTTTTCTACATTAGGACATCTTTCCATTTAGAACTCTTATATCTTGTTAAGGTAAGAGATTAGGAGGAAATACTTAAATATCATGTTTTGCAATGTCTTCATTATATTTCAACAATTACCAGATCAACTACATTCTCAATTTATCCAGGTCAAATGATTTATGAAAATCTGCTCTCAGAAATGAGAAAAATGTCACTTACTTAGTTTTGTGAAAGCTTACTGACTTCTGTAGCACAATGAAGCACCTATTCCTTCCTGTAAGGAATGGAATACACCTGCCAAACATGGGCTGTGCCAACAGGAAGGTAGACGTGTGTGTCTGTTGAAGCACCTTGCAGGATTTGCCTGCAGGCTATTCTTACTATCCAAATCAATAATGTCCTTAAAAAATTATGTAGCTCACTAAAATAGGCTCCAGATGCTTTAAATATTACTCCATGATATCTTCCCAACATCTTCATGAAACACGAAAAGGGCTAGAGCTAGGATTAGGATTTCTCCATTTTAAATATGAAGAAACTGAAGAACAGACAAGTAAACCCTTATACAAGATTGTGAGGTAAAACAGTGATAAACCTGGGCCTGGTTTCCTTGTTTTTTGTGCAGAGCTATTTCCATTAGGGTTTGAGTTACTATAGACCTACAGATTTCACATTACAGGTTAATGAACTATTTGTCTTAGTAGCATCATTAAAAAATTTTCCTCAAGTTATTCAGTTTATCTGAGGACATATTTGCTGGTGTGTTTCATCTGGTATTCTAGTAACAACATGTTATAAGAAATTAAATTACAACCACAGAACATACATTCTTCTCATCTATACAAAAAACATATTCTAAGATCAACCACACGCTTGGTCATAAAACAAGTCCTCATAAATTAAAAAAATAAAATCATACCAAGCACACTCTCAGACTATAGTGCACTAAAAATATAAATCAATAACAAGAAGATCACTCAAAACTACACAAATACATGGAAATTAAACAGTTTCCTCCTGAATAACTCCTGGGTGAATATCAAAATTGAGGCAGAATCAGAACATTCTTTGAAATGAATAAAAACAGGTATACAAATTACTAAAGTCTCTGGGATGCAGCTAAAGCAGTGTTGAGAGGAAAGTTTATAGTGCTAAATGTCTTCATCAAGTAGTTGTGAAAATCTCAAATTAACAATCTAACTGCATCTAAAGGAACTAGAAAGAAAAGAATAAATCAATCCCAAAGTTAGTAGAAGAAAATAAATAACTAAAATTAGATAAGAACTAAATGAAGTTGAGATGCAAAAACCCATACAAAAGATCAATGAAACCAATTTTTCAGAAAAATAAAGAAGACTGATAGACTGCTAGCTAGATTAATAAAAGAAAAAAAGAGAGACGATCAAAATAAGTACACTCAGAAATGACGAAGATGACATTACAACTAATCCCACAGAAATATAAAAAATCATCAAAGAATACTATGAACAACTCTATGCAGAAATTAGAAAATCTATAGGAATAGACAAATCAGATGAATCAGTAATAAAAGATCTACTAACAACAACAACAACAACAAAAACAAAAGCACTGGACTGGATGGACGCACAGCTGAATTCTACGAGACATACACAGAAGAACTGGTACCAGTCCTACTGGAAACTATTCCAAACAATTGAGGAAGAGGAGCTCTTCCTTAACTTATTCTATGAAGCCAGCAATAGCCTGATATGAAAATTTGGTAGACACACATGAAAAAAGAAAACTGCAGGCCAATATCCCTGATGAACTAAGACATAAAAAATCCTCTACAAACTATTAACAATCTGAATCCAGTAGCACATTAAAAAGTCAATACACCATGACCAAGTAAGCTTTGTTCTGGGATGCAAGGCTGGTTCAACATATGCAAATCAATAAATGTGACTTGCCACATAAACAAGCCACAATGACTTTTGCACCAACCTATAGGAATTACCATCAGATTACAAAACCAAAGTATATAGGGGGGTAATTTGATAAGAGCCATATAGCTAATGGGTTTTGAAACTGAGACATGATGCTAGGTCTAACTACCGTGTTCCTGATTGCTCCAATTTGCCACAATGCTTCCAAAAGTATAGAGACTTTTAAGGCTTATTCCTGAATTTTTGTGGCTTGAATTACTCTTATTGACTAGGTAATTTATTGCAAAGGGATAGGAAGGAGTAAAAGCAGAACAAATTCCTCATCATTAATTGAATTGTACCAAAGTAAATATCTCATTGTAGATTCCCTTTTTGAAAATAATTTTTGTATTTGCCAATGTGAGAATAGGAAAATTCTTATTGGTTACTTTCTTTCCAGAAAAAAGCATTCCTATTACTTAGGCAATGAAGTTGGCTTTTTGTTTATTTTTCCTTTCCAAGAGGAAAAAACCAGGGAAATCCAAGAGAGGCAAATAACAATTATCCTTCCAGCAGAGGAGACAAAGTCACCAAAAATGCTGCACCTAGGGTTTGCCATTAGTATTCAAGATCTTGCCCCCTTTCAATCAGAAGGATGAGAAGACTTTCAATATGATTTTTGTTTCTTTTATCACTATGGTTGTTGTTTTGTTGGTATTTTTAATGTTGATGTATTTTATCATCCTTTCTTTACATTTTGCTCCCTTGATGACACTTAAATGCTCATGACTTCCAAATTTAGACCCCTTTCTCAAAATTCTCTTCTGCATTTTAGACTCACTTATCCAACTGCCTTCAAGGTATCTCCTCTTGCTTATACTGTTGGCATATGATACTCAGTATATTTAAAACAAAACTATTTTAATTCTTATGCATGTTTCAGTATTTCTTGTCTTGATTAATGTTGCTATCCATTCACTCACTCGATCTTTCAGCTAAAATATTTAAGAAAAACTTGGTATGTTATTTATTTTATTCTTTACTTCAATTTGAACCTGTGAAAACTTTGTGATGAAACTGCTGATGTAGACAGTGGAACACAATGAAAGGGTTTTAACTCATCTAGTAACATAATTTGCATTTTAGAAAGTTCATATTGCCAATACTGCAGAGATGGGATGAAGGCGGGTTGACCTGTAAGTCAGAAGACCACATAGCCTTTTATTCAAAAAATACCTTAGTGAGCATAATGGTATGAATGTACTTACTACCATTAAACTATACACTTAAAGTGGTTAAGTTGATAAATTTATGCTATGACATTTTACCACAATTTAAAAATATGTCAGGCCAGGCAAGGTGGCTCACACCTGCAATCCCATCACTTTGGGAGGCCAAGGTGGGCGCATCACTTGAGGTCAGGAGTTCGAGACCAGCCTAGCCAACACGGTGAGACCCTGTCTCTACTAAAAATTTAAAAATTAGCCAGGTGTGGTGGCACATGCTTGTAATCCCAGCTACTCGGGAGGCTGAGGCACAAGAATTGCTTGAACCTGGGAGGCAGAGGTTTCAGTGAACTGAGATCGCACCATTGCCCTCCTGCCTAGGCAACAGAGCAAGACTGTCTAAAAAAAAAATAAATAGGGGGGGCAGAGCAAGATGGCCGAATAAGAACAGCTCCAGTCTCCAACTCCCAGTGCCAGCGACACAGAAGACCGGTGATTTCTGCACTTTCAACTGAGGTACTGGGTTCATCTCACTGGGGAGTGCCAGACGATCCCTGCTGGTCAGCTGCTGCAGCCCGACCAGCGAGAGCTGAAGCAGGGCGAGGCATCCCCTCACCTGGGAAGCGCAAGGGGGAAGGGAATCCCTTTTCCTAGCCAGGGGAACTGAGACACACAACACCTGGAAAATCGGGTAACTCCCACCCCAATATTGCGCTTTAAGCAAACAGGCACACCAGGAGATCATATCCCACACCTGGCTGGGAGGGTCCCACGCCCACGGAGCCTCCCTCATTGCTAGCACAGCAGTCTGTGATCTACCGGCAAGGCAGCAGCGAGGCTGGGGGAGGGGCGCCCGCCATTGCTGAGGCTTAAGTAGGTAAACAAAGCTGCTGGGAAGCTCCAACTGGGTGGAGCTCACAGCAGCTCAAGGAAACCTGCCTGTCTCTGTAGACTCCACCTCTGGGGACAGGGCACAGCTACACAACAACAACAACAACAACAACAACAAAAAAGCAGCAGAAACCTCTGCAGACGCAAACGACTCTGTCTGACAGCTTTGAAGAGAGCAGTGGATCTCCCAACACAGAGGTTGAGATCTGAGAAGGGACAGACTGCCTGCTCAAGTGGGTCCCT
>NC_037675.1:38591640-38613440 GCF_003255815.1 Theropithecus gelada | reverse complement strand
ATCTTTCCTGCTTTCTCTTGTGGGCATTTAGTGCTATAAATTTCCCTCTACACACTGCTTTAAATGTGTCCCAGAGATTCTGGTATGTTGTATCTTTGTTCTCATTGGTTTCAAAGAACATCTTTATTTCTGCCTTCATTTCGTTATGTACCCAGTAGTCATTCAGGAGCAGGTTGTTCAGTTTCCATGTAGTTCAGAGGTTTTGATTGAGTTTCTTAGTCCTCAGTTCTAGTTTGATTGCACTGTGGTCTGAGAGATAGTTTGTTATAATTTCTATTCTTTTATATTTGCTGAGAAGTGCTTTGACCAACTATGTGGTCAATTTTGGAATAAGTGCGATGTGGTGCTGAGAAGAATGTATATTCTGTTGCTTTGGGGTGCAGAGTTCTGTAGATGTCTATTAGGTCCGCTTGGTGCAGAGTTGAGTTCAATTCCTGGATATCCTTTTTAACTTTCTGTCTCGTTGATCTGTCTAATGTTGACAGTGGGGTGTTAAAGTCTCCCATGATTATTGTGTGGGAGTCTAAGTCTCTTTGTAAGTCTCTAAGGACTTGCTTTATGAATCTGGGTGCTCCTGTATTGGGTGCATATATATTTAGGATAGTTAGCTCTTCCTGATGAATTGATCCCTTTACCATTACGTAATGGCCTTCTTTGTCTCTTTTGATCTGTGATGGTTTAAAGTCTGTTTTATCAGAGACTAGGATTGCAACCCTTTCCTTTTTTTGTTCTCCATTTGCTTGGTAGATCTTCCTCCATCCCTTTATTTTGAGCCTATGTGTGTCTCTGCATGTGAGATGGGTCTCCTGAATACAGTAACCTGATGGGTCTTGACTATGCAATTTGCCAGTCTGTGTCTTTTAGTTGGACCATTTAGTCCATTTACATTTAAGGTTAATATTGTTATGTGTGAACTTGATCCTGTCATTATGATATTAGCTGGTTATTTTGCTCATTAGTTGATGCAGTTTCTTCCTAGCATTGATGGTCTTTACATTTTGGCATGTTTTTGCAATGGCTGGTACCAGTTGTTCCTTTCCACATTTAGTGCTTCCTTCAGGATCTCTTGTAGGGCAGGCCTGGTGTTGACAAAATCTCTAAGCATTTGCTTGTCTGTAAAGGATTTTATTTCTCCTTCACTTATGAAACTCAGTTTGGCTGGATATGAAATTCTAGGTTGAAAATTCTTTTCTCTAAGAATGTTGAATATTGGCCCCCACTGTCTTCTGGCTTGGAGAGTTTCTGCTGAGAGATCTGCTGTCAGTCTGATGGGCTTCCCTTTGTGGGTAACCTGACCTTTCTCTCTGGCTGCCCTTAACATTTTTTCCTTCATTTCAACTTTGGTGAATTTGACAATTATGTGTCTTGGAGTTGCTCTTCTTGAGGAGTATCTTTGCGTCATTCTCTGTATTTCCTGAATTTGAATGTTGGCCTGCCTTACTAGGTTGGGGAAGTTCTCCTGGATGATATCCTGAAAAGTGTTTTCTGACTTGGTTCCATTTTCCCCCTCACTTTCAGGCACACCAATCAGACGTAGATTTGGTCTTTTCACATAATCCTGTATTTCTTGGAAGCTTTGTTCATTTCTTTTTCCTTTTTTTCCTCTAGACTTCTCTTCTTGCTTCATTTCATTCATTTGATCTTCAATCACTGATACTCTTTCCTCCAGTTTATCGAGTCGGTTCTGAAGCTTGTGCATTTGTCACGTAGTTCTTGTGTCATGGTTTTCATCTCTATCAGTTCTTTTAAGGTCTTCTCTGCATTGATTATTCTAGTTATCCATTCATCCATTCTTTTTTCAACGTTTTTAGTTTCTTTGCGCTGGGTACGTAGTTCCTCCTTTAGCTCTGAGATGTTTGATTGACTGAAGCCTTTTTCTCTCAACTTGTCAAAATCATTCTCCGTCCAGCTTTGATCCGTTGCTGGCGATGAGCTGCGTTCCTTTGGAGGGGGAGATGCACTCTGATTTTTTGAATGTCCAGCTTTTCTGCACTGCTTTTTCCCCATCTTTGTGGTTTTCTCTGCCTTTGGTCTTTGATGATGGTGACGTACTGATGGGGTTTTGGTGTGGGTGTCCTTTCTGTTTGTTAGTTTTCCTTCTAACAGTCAGGATCCTCAGCTGCACGTGTGTTGGAGTTTGCTTGAGGTGCACTCCAGACCCTGTTTGCCCAGGTATCAGCAGCAGAGGCTGCAGAAGATAGAATATTGCTGAACAGCGAGTGTTGCTGTCTGATTCTTGCTCTGGAATCTTCGTCTTAGGAGTGTACCCAGCCATGTGAGGTGTGAGGTGTCGGTCTGCACCTAATGGGGGATGTCTCCCAGTTAGGCTACTCAGGGGTCAGGGACCCACTTGAGCAGGCAGACTGTCCATTCTCAGATCTCAACCTCCGTGCTGCGAGAACCACTGCTCTCTTCAAAGCTGTCAGACAGGGACTTTTACCCCTGCAGAGGTTTCTGTTGTTTTTGTTTAGCTATGCCCTGTCCCCAGGGGTGGAGCCTACAAAGGCAGGCAAGCATCCTTGAGTTGTGGTGGGTTCCACCCAATTTGAGCTTCCTGGGGGCTTTGTTTACCTACTTAAGCCTCAGCAATGGTGGGCACCCCTCCCCCAGCCTCGCTGTTGCCTTGCAGTGAGATCTCAGACTGCTGTGCTAGCAATGAGGGAGGCTCTGTTGGCGTGGGACCCTCTGGGTCAGGTGTGGGATATAATCTCCTGGTGAACCGTTTGCTAAGACCCTTGATAAAGTGCAGTATTAGTGTGGGAGTTACCTGATTTTCCAGGTGTTGTGTGTCTCAATTTTCCTCGGCTAGGAAAAGGAATTCCCTTCCCCCTTGCACTTCCCAGGTGAGGCGATGGCTTGCTCTGCTTCAGCTCTTGCTGTTCGGGCTGCACCCATGGACCAGCATGGACTGTCTGACACACCCCAGTGAGATGAACCTGGTACCTCAGTTGAAAATGCAGAAATCACCTGTCTTCTGTGTCACTCATGCTGGGAGTTGGAGGCTGGAGCTGTTCCTATTTGGCCATCTTTGGCACCCATCCCCTAAAAAAGTCGAAGCTTAGAAAATTCTTATGTTTCTTAAAATGATTTTGGGCCGCATTTTTTTTCTTTTTTACACCTGATATCAAATAGTCAAAGTAACAATCGTTTGGGCTAGTCATGGGACAGAAGTGTGAAAGTGGAAAGTTTGTCTTTATTTCTCCAAGAGCAAAGTCTAAAATAATTTGGTAGTAATAATTAAAATGGAATTCCGATACTAATAGAGAATTCTAGAGAGAGAGAGAAAAAAAAACTCAAAACAAAAACTTAATGCTTAGCAGAAATTTACCCCAATGATACTTCACTCATTTCCTATCAAGAATCTAAGTATCCTCATATTCTCCCCCTAAAGATGCTTAGCACTTGTCCTGAACTTTATGATGATGTTATGTGATTCACAAAAAGGCATATCTACAATTTATTACAGTACAAAGCTTTAACTCAAACATGGAAATATCTGATGGAGAAATTTCAGGTATCAATTGATAGATATCAAAATAGATGTATTTTGGTATTCACATTTTTCTCTTAAATGACTCCTGGGATGTGACTATCATCTCTGTCTGCATATAAGATTGTCCCTTACATGTCCCTCTTATTGTCAACTGGTATCATTGGCTGGATATACATGCATTTTAAAAAAGGGAGAAAAGCAAGAAAAATTTTGGATATACAGCCAACAATATTTACCTTTAAAGCCTCATTACTAATCAGGTATGAATTAATTTGTCGATTTCTACTATAACTTCAAAATTAATCAAATCTAATTCAGCCCTTCCCCCAAACCATTTTGCTATGTAAAAAGTTATCAGCCAGATATTGTGGTGCATGCCTGTGGTCCCCAATTCTAGGAAGGCTGACGTTGGAGGATTGCTTGAGGCCTGGAGACGGAGGTTAGAGTAAGCTAAGACTGTGCCACTGCACTCCAGACTGGGTAATAGAGCAAGACCCTGTCTCCAAAAGAAAAGAAAGGGAAAATAAAGCAAAGGAAAAAGAAACTGAAAAAAGATAAAGAATTACTGGAATAAAGGAAACAAAGAAATAATGTAGATAATTTAGCTCCTAAGATACATAATTACACAAAGTACTGTCGTTCATTCATTTATGCATATTTGTTAGGTAATTATTTTGTGAATAGCACCTTCTAAACACTTGTTCTATACAGCCTTTTAGGTGTTTCTACTGTAGATATATATCATATGACGTCTTTTTACAAAATTCTCTGTAAGGATAGATTATAAAAGGAGTTTTCATCCATAGCAAGTTATAATACCTTTTTCAAGTGGCTAAAAGATTTTAAATACTGTGAACGAGAGAGTGTGTTAGATAGGAAAACAGTGATAAAGTGAGAATAAGCTGTACTCAGATCTCACAATTCCTGGGTCATTTTATTTACCATGCTGCATTAAGTTTGACTTTTAGATTTACATTAACATTAAGAAGTTACTTCATGCCTTGAAATTCAGCAAGAAACTTGGATTTACTGTTGAGATTAAATAGAACACAGAAAAAACTTGGTATGTGTATATTCAACTGTGCTTAGATTAGATATATGACATTCCCTTTTCAATGTTATTAATATTAAAAGTAGACAAGGTACCAAAATATTACCTATATTTTAAACATTGACTACTATCTTTTAGGTAACCTTGAAAAATGAAGCTCGCCAATCAATCATATCATCAGTTAATATCTACTTAGGTGAATAATAAACATAAAAGTTAGATATGAAAATTAAAATATGTGAAACTTTGTTTTCTTTACTTTTGTTTCACCTCCTTTAAAAATGAGAACACATAAAATAAAGCAATATTTCCTTCTTTATAGTATCACTAAAATAATTTTATTTCAACTTTTGGATTTTAAAATACTACCTTTGGTATAATTTTACTCAAGGCTTAATTAAGGTTTTGTAAGTTAGATGTCTAGATTGTCCCCTGGATTCCAGTTGGCCCATGGCAGCACTAAGTGTATTGGATGATACTATCAGGAAAGTACGTAACAGAAGATAATGGAGTTATTTTGCTTAATTCCCTAACAACATTAGAAAGTGACTGAGATAATAGAATAAATTAAGATTAAGTTACAATTTTATTGGACTCTTTCACTGTGTCTATCAGGGGATATTTAAATCATATGTAACATTCCCAAGAAAACTCAATTCCCATAACAAGCCCATGAGGCTCCATAAGGGTAGGGACAATGTATTTACCCCTGTATATTTGGTAACCAGCCCAACAGGCTCTCAAAAATCAATAGAATATTGTTTATGAATAAATATAGCACACATATGTTGGGAATAAGGAGTACATTTACATTTCTTATTTTAAAGTAACGGGTTGAAATTTTGATGCTGACCTCCTAAAAGTAGGTTTCAAGAATAAAAGAAAGTCAATTAATTGATGTGAAGATTTATAGTATATAGTTTGTCAATAATCTCTGCAGAAGAACATTGAATGATAGAGCAGTTATCTAAAAAGAACAGATTTCTCTCACTTGGTTTGGTGAGAAATATGTTAGATAAAATTTCACCCTAAGTAATAACTAAGTAAAGGTATTTCAGTTCCTCTTGTTCTTCGTCTTCTTTTTCTTCCTTTGTCTTCTTCTTCGTCGTCTTCTTTTCTTCTTTTTCATCTTCTTCTTTTCTTCTTCACCTTCTTTCTCTTCCTTTTTTTTTTAGAAGAAGTCTTGCCAGGATGGAGTGCAGTGGCATTATCTCAGCTCACTGCAACCTCCAACTCCTGGGTTCAAGTGCTTCTCCTGCCTCAGCCTCCCAAGTAGCTGAGATTACAGGGATGTGCCATCATACCCAGCTAATTTTTTGTACTTTTAGTAGAGATGGAGTTTCACCATGTTGGTCAGGCTGGTTTCAGCTCTTCTTTTGATTTCATAATTTGTCAGAAGAAAAAAGAAGCAGCTTACAAATGAATGAAGTTGCCTTGAATGTGGACTGCTTATGCATCTTCTATGGAAGAAGCATCGGAGTCAAAAATAAGCAGGCATGTGACAGAACGTAGGAAAAAACAAATTCAGTGTCAACCATTTCAATGATCCCATTTAAAATTATTTGATTTCTAAGAATTGTAATGGGGTACATCAGTGGTATTTTTTAAAAAGGATGTAGATGAGTGGGAAAGTCTCTCTTTTTGCCTTATTCTTGTGTTTGTGTTTTACTCCTACTCCCCATGTGAGCATATGCTTAAGTTACAACTGAAGGCTCATAGAGTATCTTGATGTATCCTGATTTCTTTCAGCTGGAAATGGAGTTTGTTGGTTACATCATTGTCTTATTTAAAACATCACAGTTTCACTATTTTTAGAGTGTCTTTTGTTAAAAATTGAGTGAAAAGTTGTTTCCTTCTTAAATATTGCTTTGAAAACTGCCCAATTATACTGTCCTCACAGTCTTTTTCTTATGGGGAATCAATCCTTGGTTTCAAGATAAGGATAAAATAAATAGAAATCTGAAGTATAATTTCATTCATGGTATTATTGGACTTTCAGGTAGTCACTGCTTCTTTCTGGCAGTTTAAAATTGCATTTTATTGGGCTTAGATATTTTACAGAGTCCTAATCTTTTTACATAAATAAGAGTGATTTACTTTTCTAAAACATCAAATTTAGTTGCTATATAACCACGAATAGGCAGATTGCTCTGAAATTGTTATGATGCATACTCATCATAGACTATACTTTATTTAATTAGTATAACATCACAACATAGAAAATAGAAAATGTTATAAAGCCCATACCACATATGTTTATATTTTCATTTATCACAAAATAGTGTAGAAACATACATACTTCTTTTGTATTTTATAGACAAGGAATTCTTAATGCAGAGAAAGACTGAAGAATTAAGAGGTTACTCAGAACCATCTTACTCTATGAAATAATAAATGAACAAGAAAAAACATATTAATATGTTACTAGCATGATATATATACATAAGCTAATTAGCAAAGATTTACAGCAACTATTCATTAATATTAACTAGATGATTTACTCAAAATAGGTATTTCTACCAAAGTTAGGTAACAAAACACATACCAAAAGAGGTAGATACTGCATATTGCCCAAACCTAAACTAATCTAAGGAAAAATAACAAATTACAATTTTCACATGTCATGTTTCGTAGAGTTTCTGAAAATCCTTGAGGATTTTACCAGGAGACAGGTTTGAGACTATTCTCTTAGTAAGACTGTAAGACTGACTTTCATTTTTTTTTCCTGATTCCTGATTTTCATATGCTACTTGTAAATGTAATTTTCATTCTTTAATATCCATTCACTTCACAGTTAATACTTTTCAAGCACCATAGATGACTTGAAATTAAATCACATACATCTTTCTTTTATGCATTAAAGTGTTAGTAGTAAGGATTAATGGGCTTTATTCTCAGTACCTAGATTATTCTTTGGTAGTAAGTTAGTAACATAGGAACAAATTAACTCTCTTGAACTGACAGGACACTAGTAAACTATATCAGGGACTGAGTTACAATGATCTTAAGTGTGAATTACACTTATGTTCAAGTTTATTTACTGTGAGTGATCACAGAGATAGACTTTTCATGTGATTTCCTTTAGACTTACAGTATTTGTACTGTTAACAATATATATAGATCTATGTATTCTAGAAAATATCTGGAAATTGGCAGCAAATAATTAAGGCCTCATTTATTTATAATGATTATGATTTAGAGAGTTATGGAAGATACTTTGTCAATTTTTTTTGGAATAACAAACATTTACTCAAAAATGGGTAAATAATACATAGTCACCCTCCATCCCTTAATGCCTCTTCCTCTCCTTTTGAACAGATGGGTAATGTATGGGCATGGGAGGTGGAAAGGACACAAGGACTGGCCCACCACCTTCTCTGTCCCCCAAGATGACAGCTTATAGAGCAGAGGAGGCAAATAGGTCCCCTTCCCTCCTCTCAAGGTACCATATGGTCACCTAAAGCGCCAGCTCTGTAAGGCCAAATGAAAATTATTGTTTCATCTTAATTAGCAGAACAATTCTCATCTGTGTGCTAAGAAAATAGTCACAAACCTGTCTCCTGATAAAATCCTCAAGGATTTTCAGAAACTCTACAAAACATGACATGTAAAAATTGTAATTTGTTATTTTTCCTTAGATTAGTTTAGGTTTGGGTGATATGCAGTTATCTGCCTCTTCTGGTATGTGTTTTGTTACCTAACTTCGGTAGAAATACCTATTTTGAGTAAATCACTTAGATAATATGAATGAATAGTTGCTGTAAATATTTGCTTATTAGCTTATATATATATACATATCATGCTAGTAATAAATTACTTTTTTTTCTTGTTCATTTATTATTTCATAGAGTAGGATTGTACTAAGTAACCTCTTAGTTGTACAGTACAGGTAATACAGAGAGAAGGAAGGCTTCAAGGGAATTGAACTTGGTCCTGTAGAATGGGTGGGATATGAAAAAGGAAAGAGGAAAGAAAAGGGGGTAAGGTATAGAAAAAAAGCAGCATAGGTGAAGCACAGGTACAAGGATGAATATAATCTATGAGAGGAACTGAATAGAGGTCAGTCTGGCAGGAACAAAGAGAGGCAAATAAGCAAAGATTTACAATAACTATTCATTGTCCATCCTCATCATGTGCCTTCTTAAACAAAATAATTAGTAAAATTCTTTCTGCTTGGGCACGGTGGCTCATGTCTGTAATCCCAGCACTTTGTGGGGCCGAGGCGGGTAGATCACAAGGTCAGGAGTTTGAGGCCAGCCTGGCCAACATGGTGAAACCCCGTCTCTACTAAAAATAGAAAAATCAGCCGGGCGCGGTGGCGGGCACCTGTAATCTCAGCTACTCGGGGGGCTGAGGCAGGAGAATCACTTGAACCTGGGAGGTGGAGGTTGCAGTGAGCCGGGATCATGCCACTGCACTCTAGCCTGGGTGACAGAGTGAAACTCCATCTTTAAAAAAAAAAAAAATCCTTTCTACATGCAGTCTCCAGCTGCTTATATCTGGACTTTAAAATATTCACACATCAGGCTACTTCTGATAATTCTCAGTCTGAATGACATCACTTCAGAAAGTGATCTGCTGTTTGCCCAGTAGAAGAGTTACATATTATTGCCTTTTGAAGGATGATACCTCAAACTGCAGCCTTGACATCTGGCCTATCTTTGAACGGCTTGAGATACAGCTCTTATGAATAATCTTTATCATTCAGAATAACTTTGGACATTCTGACTTTTAGCACTAAACTCCATGGAAAGAGTTTAATTATTTGGGAAATGGGGTTATACAATCTAAATTGCTGTCATTCCAAAGAAATTCTCATGGGTATTTCTATTATTCCCAGAGAAGAATCCTTACAAGCCCTTCCTTTCTTTTCCTTGTCAGTTTCTAGAAGCCAATTTTGATGAGTTTTATATCTGCCATCTGGCCGTACTTTTTTCAAACTCAACTTAATATTTTTTCTCATAAGTTTATAAGTTAGGGTTACACAAAAAGAAAATGAAATTAGTTCTTAGTATTGAAATAAAGACATTCTATTAATGGCACTGTGTTTTTCCTATCTCTTATGCAGAGAATCTTAAAATGCTGAATTCTTTACCCTTCACATCTAGTTGGTCATTAAATCACATTTTGTCAATAGTGTTTCTGATACGAATTTCTTCCTCCCATTCTCACTGCTACCAACCTACATCAGCACATCATTTGTCTATCTTAAAATACTATACTATCATGACTGCTTCTTAGCTGGTACTCTTACCTGTAACACCAACCTGATTTAATTAATCTTCCAATGCTAAGTGAGAGATCGATGTTCCTAAAATGCTATTTTCATCAAGTAATCATCGCTGCTTTAAAAACTCTACACTGGCTTCTTATTTCCTATCACATGAAATCTAAATGTCTTTGCATACTTTTGAAGGCTCTCAGTAATTCAGACTAGTCTTGCTTATCTGATCTCATGCTCCAGGAGCCTCTGCTCCTGCCAGGGTGACCTCTCTGCAGCTCCTTTCATAGATTATATTTACTCTTGTACCTGTGCTTCATCTCTGCTACTTCTCTCCTCTGTATTACCCTCTCTTCTTTCCCCTGTGCTAATTCATATCCTACCCATTCTACAGGGCCATGTTCAATTTCCTTGAAGCCTTCCTTCTCTCTGTATTACCCTGTACTGAACAACTAAGAGGTTACTTAGTGCCATCCTACTCTATGAAATAATAAATGAACAAAGAAAATTATGTTAATATATTACTAGCATTATATATACACATACATATACACAAATTACAACATGCCAGATACTTTTTAACTTAATTATATTTGCAGGCACTTGAACCCTCTCCAAATATTTAGGTACAAGTATGTTTACTGTAGCAGTATTAGGAAACAACTCAAAACCAGTGGTATAAACTTATCACAGGCAAAGGAGGTATGAAATGCTTTTAATATATCCAACCAGTAGTGCTAAATACATGACACAGTTTTTTCGATTAGCTGTCTTTCTCTATATCTTGTAATAACAGTAACAGAGATGAAAATAAAATCAATTTTGTTGCTTTTTTCTTACACTAGTCTACATTTTCCACTAAAATCCTACATCTTTCCAAAAAGTGATAAAATGTTTTAAATTCCATCCAGTAAGTAGTCAGACTAACAAGAAATTTTTTGTATTAATGCTTACAATGAAATGGCAAGAAGAGGTGTTGCCAACTGTAAAAAACAAGTTGAAAGAGTTATTCATACTTGTCACCTTTTTGCCAAAAACTTCCCATAGGTATAGTACTTCGAATGCTATGTTCATATACCTGAAGATTTAAATCACTCACATTAATCGATCAAAGACTCTGGTCCACTATTTTGACATGCTTACTGAGAACAGAGGATGACTGACTATTCTCAAGGAAGTTATTAACTTCTGTCCAAACCTTCTCTCTCAGTCTGTGCAAACCATAGCAGTGAAGCTCTTTGATGGGACACACACTGCCTTTTTCAGCTTCACATCATTCTTTTCTATTAGGATACCAGTGTCTTTGAAAGTTATTAAAAAGCATGTTTAAAAAGTATAGAAATTTTGAATACAGACTTTCTCAGTATTTGTACCATTGTGTATTGTCTGGAAATTACTAATCAGTGTTTATAGTTTTAAAAGTCTATAAAGAAGTTGACAGTGTTGAAGACACTAACATTTCAAAGTTAATTTTAGCACTATGAATATACACACATTTGTTTTTATCTTTCTTGGGCACATCAGTAAAAATTTTTATTGACAAATAGGCTAAACCCAAATTAAATTCTAGCTATTACTATATATCTTTACGAATTTTGCAACTTAGATCACTCAGAGAATATTATGATAATATATTTTATAATTAGAGGGCAAGATGAAATGCTACCTTCCTGCTATAAAAAAACAGTACTATATTTCTCTCTTTTCCATGTACTTGAAGGGAGTTAAAAATACACAGTTCCTCAAGGATATCTCTAAAAATAGCCTAATTGTTTTTCTAATTCATCCAGAAACAACTTCTAACAATTCTAAATATTCTTTAACTCAAGAATTCCACTTCCAGGAATTTGTTTCCTCTGTAATAATCGCAGCTGGGCGCGGTGGCCCACGCCTGTAATCCCAGCACTTTGGGAGGCCGAGGTGGGCAGATGACGAAGTCAGGAGATGGAGACCATCCTGGCTAACACGGTGAAACCCCGTCTCTACCAAAAATACAAAAAATTAGCTGGGCGTGGTGGCGGCGCCTGTAGTCCCAGCTACTCCCGAGGCTGAGGCAGGAGAATGGCGTGAACCCGGGAGGCGGAGCTTACAGTGACCCGATATCACGCCACTGTACTCCAGCCTGGGCGACGGAGCGAGACTCCATCTCAAAAATAAATAAATAAAACCAAATTACCTGCTTTTGTCACAGAACTTGCACTCTGGTCTACAAAAACAAAAAAACAAAAAAACAAAAAAACGTATAGGATACATTTTTGAGATTCAAATTATACTTTTATAAAATTGTGTATTGTCTGGAAATTACTAATCAGTATTTATAGTTTTTAAAGTCTATAAAGAAGTTGACAGTGTTGAAGACACTAACATTTCAAAGTTAATTTTAGCACTATGAATATACACACATTTGTTTTTATCTTTCTTGGGCACGTCAGTAAAAATTTTTATTCACAAATAGGCTAAATACTTCCCTTACAATAGTGATTACATTCACCAAATTGTAAAGAAAGACGCTATGGGGAGGAGTAAAAACAGCTTTCATCTGGTTTCAATGAAAACTTGAGGCTCTAAAACAATTTTAATTGTGTATCTATTTTGTTTTCTCCTTAGTGGCCCATCCTTCAAAATCTAGCTGGAGGCCGGGCACAGTGGCTCACGCCTGTAATTGCAGCACTTTGGGAGGCTGAGGCGGGCAGATCACCTGAGGTCGGGAGTTCGTCACCAGCCTGACCAACATGGAGAAACTCCGTCTCTACTAAAAATACAAAATTAGCCGTGATGGCACATGCCTATAATCCCAGCTACTCGGGAAGCTGAGGCAGGAGAATCGCTTGAACCCGGGAGGGGGAGGTTGCGGTGAACCGAGATAGCGCCATTGCACTCCAGCCTGGGCAACAAGAGCGAAACTCGGTCTCAAAAACAACAAAACAAAACAAAACAAAAAGCAAAAAACAAAATCTAGCTGGAGCCTGATGCAAAAGGACATCTTTTCCAGAAAAAAAAAAATTACAAATCTCTCCTTCAAAAAAACCTTTCATGTGTGGCATTTGACATTTTCTCTTTACTTAACCCAACTAATATGTAGTTTTGCATCTCATTAAAAATAAAACTTAACTGGTTTGTCAGATTCTAGAAAAAAAACTTTAATAACAAAGAGATAAAGTTTTGGAGAAATGTTGAAATATAAAAAGTTCCCAGTTGGGACAAATTTTTAATAACAAATTCAGCCTTGTCTGTTAAGTTACTACATCAACTGGTATTATAAAATAGCATATACATGGCTGGGCGTGGTGGCTCACGCCTGTAATCCCAGCACTTTGGGAGTCCCAGGTGGGCAGATCACAAGGTCAGGAGACCAAGACCATCCTGGCTAACATGGTGAAACCCCGTCTCTACTAAAAACAAAAACAAAAACAAAAACAAAAACAAACAAAAAATTAGCCAGGCGTGGTGGCAGGCGCCTGTAGTCCCAGCTACTTGGGAGGCTGAGGCAGGAGAATGGCGTGAATCCGAGAAGCAGAGCTTGCAGTGAGCTGAGATTGCGCCACTGCACTCCAGCCTGGACTACAGAAGCAGACTCTGTCTCAAAAAAAAAAAAAAACAAAAAGAAAAGAAAAGAAAAGAAGAAGTACAAGTCCACTTTGCCTTTCCAAGTGCCTTCTCACTGTAGTATAGCAATAATTCTAAACATAGCATAACAAATTCCTTATCAGGAATAATAGTCATTCTGTGTAAAATGCATTTAGTTGATAGGTTTTGCTGTGTGTAGCATTTCTTAGAACAAAAAAAACAAATATACAACTACATTGACTAGAGAGGCTTGATTATGAGACACTAATATTTAGTCAAATTATTAAGAAATCATATTTTAAGTTATCACATTTTTGGTGATTCTTCTTTCTCTATAACTTTAACAACATTTGATATGTCATAGTCTCTTAGAAATACTATGATAAAGAAGCCATTAAGCGTACCCTCTACTTTTTCCCATTGATTCACTCCCTCATTGAGGAATATTCAATATACATCATAGAGGAACAAATTTAACTGAATGAGTTCTCCTTAATTTCAACAATTACTATGGGCACAAACAATATACAATTTTCACTGGGTATCTTTATTGTTAATTCATCAGGTCCAACTTTTTTTATGGACAAGTAGGCTATATGCATAATCCTTTAATGTACAATTTCAAAGTTCAGAAAGCTCTGAAAAACAAAAGGTACTTTGATAAGTTTGCTGCACTCCTGTTGCAGCAAAACCTGACTTGATTTAAGGTGACAATTCACATATATCTCATTGCAAAAATATTCATGTGTTTGATTATAGGGTGCTTTCTGGAACAACATCCTTTTATAAGATTTGGAAAATTCTGAATTATGAAACACATATAAACCCAAGGGTTTTAAGTGAGGGATATTGATTCGATTAGATTCTATGTTATTCCTTTAGTAGGTGAACAATATTGTTCATGTGCCATAGCAAATTCAGTATTTTAAAATCATATTTTTGGAGGTTCTAAAATTGAAGATATTACACTCTATGGTACACTCTAAAAAGTAATAAAGACTTATAGCAACATAGCCCAAAGAGTTAATGGAATATATGGTTTTCACAATGATAACACCTTCCTTGATTCACCCAAGTTGGAGACAGACGTCCTTTCTAAGTGTTCCCACGTACTATACACTTCCCCTATTATGATTGCTGTTTACTGGTCAGTGTCCCTTGCTAGACTGTATGCTCAGTGATGTCAGATGCTGCTGCCTTGAATTATATTATACCAGTAATTCTCAGTGCTTGCCTCACTGCTTGGTGCATAGCACATGCTTGATTAAAATAATAATTGAATCGGAGGGCAGAAGAAGTAAGTTTCAAAGAATTCTCTAAGTACCTTCAAATAACTCAAGGTAGGACAGGAACTACTCTCATTCAACTTCCATCCTTTCATTATTTAAGGACCCCTTTTATTCTTATTTCACCAAAATATTTTAGCAGCTGTCCATTCATGCTCATTTTATTTCCAGTTTGTTTTTGTTTTTTGTTTTTGTAGTCTTTCATGTTAATGATTATATTTCCCTTGTCCTTTTAAAATAAGCTTCAGGCCAGGTGCGGTGGCTCACGCTTGTAATCCCAGCACTTTGGGAGGCCAAGGCAGGTGGATCACGAGGTCAGGAGTTCAAGACCAGGCTGACCAAGATGGTGAAACCCTGTTTCTACTAAAAATAAAAAAAAAATTAGCCAGGTATGGTGGTGGGTGACTGTAATTCCAGCTACTCGGGAGACTGAGGCAGAAAATTGCTTGAACCTGGGAGCCAGAGGTTGCAGTGAGCTGAGATCGCGCCACTGCACTCCACCCTGGGTGACACAGCGAGACTCCATCTCAAAAAAAAAAAAAAAAAAAGAAAAAGAAAAAGAAAAACTAAGATGTCAAGACGAACATCCACCTGGATGTTTTACATACTACTGAAATTTACATACTACTGAAATTCAACCTGCTAAAGATGTCATTCCATTTCACTCTGTTCTTCCTCCAGTCTTCCAAATCTCAGTAAATGGTATTCCCATCTATCAGACTGTTCAAGACAATTATCTGGGAGCTCTCCTCGACACCCTGTATCTTTCCAGAAAGTCTACTGTCCAAATTTATCTCTTCTCACTATTTCTCTCAATCTCCCCCCACCAACATCCAAGTTATCACAATTTCTCATCAGTTCTATTTCTTCCTAGTGAGTCTCTCTATTTCTACTCTTGTCTCATTCCAATTATCTTCCACATAGTAGTCAGTGTTAGTCTTTTAAAAATGCAAATCAGAATATATCCCAGATTGAAATCCATCAACAACTTCCACTGTTGTAAGATAAAGTCAAAAAATGGGAAATAACAGACAAAAAACACAACGGAAGTTAAATGGTTCTATAAGATCTGACTCTGCATACTACTCCATCCTCTTTTTTGCTCCAAGCAGCCATTATTTTTCTGCAAAAATCTTCCTTCAGTTTCTCCAACAAGCCAAGTTATTTGCTTCGGCTTCCATACAGAAGGCTATTTCTCCAGGCTAATTCCTATTTATACTTCTGGTCTTAGCTTAGATAAACACCTCTTCCCTTACCACAAATCTAAATCTACCTGTTATACTTTCCTAGCATTCCTAGGAATTTTTCCTCATCATATTAAATGAATTTATAATTATATACTTACGTGTATGAATATTTTAATATGTCTCTCCTGAAAGATTTACTTTATGAGGTAAAGGTACAGTGAGGTCAAGATACAGTTTGAGTTTGTTCATCAGTGCCTAACACAGTGCCTGGAACACACAGAAGATGTTTTAAAAAAATCTGTTGAATTAGGACATGAATACAATTGATCAACATCTAACTATTATAATTACTAAATAGAAAAATATTTAAATCATGACCTGTTTTGAATGTGCAACAATCTTTCTGCTTTTATCCATTAGGAATTTTTCTCTTTCATCTTTTTTATTTGGAATGAAATAGATTTGTATTTGAGATCTGGAAAAAAAAGTCTAATATTTATATTTGGCTTAGCTATTATAACTCACCTATTTACTTCCTGAGATATCTGTAATGATTTGTGTTTAAATTTTCACTTTACAATAACTAATTAGGATACATAGATCACCACTTAAAAATACAAACAACCACTTCCAGTAGTCAAAAGGGGTATTTCTAAAGGGACAAAATCTATCACAAAACAGTATCGAAGCTAAGTTTTATCATAAAAGTATGGACTCATTAAATAATTAGGCAGACAGATAGGCTAGCTATCATACTTAGAACTTGACCCAAATTCTAATGAGTAATGAAACTTGTTCATTAAGCAGGAATTTAAAAAAAAAAAAAGCAAGGTGACATGACTGCTAACATAAATCTTTGATGCACTGATCTGATTCCTTTCTAAAGACATTTACTTAGGGTAGAGTTTATCGTGTTTAAATTGTTACTTAAATGATATTTTAAAGTTCTTTATTTTTGTTTTCATATGATATAGAAAATGTATGAAACCAATATAAAATTCAATTGCTAAGGATAAAAATTGTATTAATGGGTCCCAGTTTCACTCCCTAAGTAAGAAAATAGGATTCATATCTATTAATTTGTCACTAACATGTAGCTCTCCAGAATAACTATGTATTCCTAGGACACAAACATTTTTATTATTTTACTATTCACTGGATTCATTATTCAAAAAATTATGAGCAATAATACAACCAATTTATACTACACAATAAATTATGTATTCTATGAAAGTCAAATATTTTCAGAGTCAATATAATCACAACATACTTTTTTTGGACTCACGTGTTCACTCACAGTTTGCTTTTAACTGCTTCATAGAGATGGCAGTTTACACATTACAATGAGGTTTTATTGATTTATCAGTTACACAGTATAATAAGCATTCTCAGTAAACTGGAAAAGCTAGCTCTGAGGCTAGTATCATACAATAGTAACTTGCAGAATACTTCAGAGCAAATCAGAAGGTTGGCATAAGGGAAAGATATATGGTGTAAACTAGACTAGCAAAGACTAATATTTAGTAAGTCCGCTAACACAAACAAATTAGGTTTTTAAGTTGTACACTTTGTCCATGATGGGAAAAATGTTTACTTAGTATTTTATGTTATATGGTCAACTATTCTATATCAAACTATTAAATTTCCTTTTTGGGAAAATGTTTTCTTATTTGAAAACATGTAAAGTAACATTTAACATTAATATGATGTAACAAATACTTTTGCTAGCAAAAAAGTCCTTTCTTTCAATAATGTATCTGAATTTAACTAGCTCAGATAACTTGACTTTTGCATGTATTTGTTAATAAATAATAAAAATATTAAAATTTTTTTTAGTATTTTAAAATAAATACTTTTAAACAATAAAATGTGTTAAATTGGTAAGAGAGTAAAAGGGTTAAGCAAAAACTACACAATAAAATTCTCTAAAGCATCATGTAAAAATTTTGTAATTTAAAAATGTAAAGATCATGTAGCCAAAGGTGGTAATGTTCTCTGTTCTATTATTGAAGCCAAAGAATATATATATATATATATATTTTTACTTTTTCTTTTTTTTTTAACTGTACAAACAATTGTACATTCTTTTTTTAAAATTTATTTATTATTATTATATTTTAAGTTGTAGGGTACATGTGCATAACGTGCAGGTTTGTTACATATGTATACTTGTGCCATGTTGGTGTGCTGCACCCATCAACTCGTCATTTACATCAGGTATAACTCCCAATGCAATCCCTCCCCCCTCCCCTCTCCCCATGATAGGCCCCGGTGTGTGATGTTCCCCTTCCCGAGTCCAAGTGATCTCATTGTTCAGTTCCCACCTATGAGTGAGAACATGCGGTGTTTGGTTTTCTGTTCTTGTGATAGTTTGCTAAGAATGATGGTTTCCAGCTGCATCCATGTCCCTACAAAGGACACAAACTCATCCTTTTTTATGGCTGCATAGTATTCCATGGTGTATATGTGCCACATTTTCTTAATCCAGTCTGTCACTGATGGACATTTGGGTTGATTCCAAGTCTTTGCTATTGTGAATAGTGCTGCAATAAACATACGTGTGCATGTGTCTTTATAGCAGCATAATTTATAATCCTTTGGGTATATCCCCAGTAATGGGATGGCTGGGTCATATGGTACATCTAGTTCTAGATCCTTGAGGAATCGCCATACTGTTTTCCATAATGGTTGAACTAGTTTACAATCCCACCAACAGTGTAAAAGTGTTCCTATTTCTCCACATCCTCTCCAGCACCTGTTGTTTCCTGACTTTTTAATGATCGCCATTCTAACTGGTGTGAGATGGTATCTCATTGTGGTTTTGATTTGCATTTCTCTGATGGCCAGTGATGATGAGCATTTTTTCATATGTCTGTTGGCTGTATGAATGTCTTCTTTTGAGAAATGTCTGTTCATATCCTTTGCCCACTTTTTGATGGGGTTGTTTGTTTTTTTCTTGTAAATTTGTTTGAGTTCTTTGTAGGTTCTGGATATTAGCCCTTTGTCAGATGAGTAGATTGCAAAAATTTTCTCCCATTCTGTAGGTTGCCTGTTCACTCTGATGGTAGTTTCTTTTGCTGTGCAGAAGCTCTTTAGTTTAATTAGATCCCATTTGTCAATTTTAGCTTTTGCTGCCGTTGCTTTTGGTGTTTTAGACATGAAGTCTTTGCCCATGCCTATGTCCTGAATGGTACTACCTAGGTTTTCCTCTAGGATTTTTATGGTATTAGGTCTAACATTTAAGTCTCTAATCCATCTTGAATTAATTTTTGTATAAGGAGTAAGGAAAGGATCCAGTTTCAGCCTTCTACTTATGGCTAGCCAATTTTCCCAGCACCATTTATTAAATAGGGAATCCTTTCCCCATTTCTTGTTTTTCTCAGGTTTGTCAAAGATCAGATGGCTGTAGATGTGTGGTATTATTTCTGAGGACTCTGTTCTGTTCCATTGGTCTATATCTCTGTTTTGGTACCAGTACCATGCTGTTTTGGTTACTGTAGCCTTGTAGTATCGTTTGAAGTCAGGTAGCGTGATGCCTCCAGCTTTGTTCTTTTGACTTAGGATTGTCTTGGAGATGCGGGCTCTTTTTTGGTTCCATATGAACTTTAAAGCAGTTTTTTCCAATTCTGTGAAGAAACTCATTGGTAGCTTGATGGGGATGGCATTGAATCTATAAATTACCTTGGGCAGTATGGCCATTTTCACGATATTGATTCTTCCTATCCATGAGCATGGTATGTTCTTCCATTTGTTTGTGTCCTCTTTTATTTCACTGAGCAGTGGTTTGTAGTTCTCCTTGAAGAGGTCCTTTACATCCCTTGTAAGTTGGATTCCTAGGTATTTTATTCTCTTTGAAGCAATTGTGAATGGAAGTTCATTCATGATTTGGCTCTGTGTTTGTCTGTTATTGGTGTATAAGAATGCTTCTGATTTTTGCACATTAATTTTGTATCCTGAGACTTTGCTGAAGTTGCTTATCAGCTTAAGGAGATTTTGGGCTGAGACAATGGGGTTTTCTAAATATACAATCATGTCATCTGCAAACAGGGACATTTTGACTTCTTCTTTTCCTAACTGAATACCCTTGATTTCTTTCTCTTGCCTAATTGCCCTAGCCAGAACTTCCAACACTATGTTGAATAGGAGTGGTGAGAGAGGGCATCCCTGTCTCGTGCCAGTTTTCAAAGGGAATTTTTCCAGTTTTTGCCCATTCAGTATGATATTGGCTGTGGGTTTGTCATAAATAGCTCTTATTATTTTGAGGTACGTTCCATCAATACCGAATTTATTGAGCGTTTTTAGCATGAAGGGCTGTTGAATTTTGTCAAAAGCCTTTTCTGCATCTATTGAGATAATCATGTGGTTCTTGTCTTTGGTTCTGTTTATATGCTGGATTATGTTTATTGATTTGCGAATGTTGAACCAGCCTTGCATCCCAGGGATGAAGCCCACTTGATCATGGTGGATAAGCTTTTTGATGTGTTGTTGAATCCGGTTTGCCAGTATTTTATTGAGGATTTTTGCATCGATGTTCATCAGGGATATTGGTCTAAAATTCTCTTTTTTTGTTGTGTCTCTGCCAGGCTTTGGTATCAGGATGATGTTGGCCTCATAAAATGAGTTAGGGAGGATTCCCTCTTTTTCTATTGATTGGAATAGTTTCAGAAGGAATGGTACCAACTCCTCCTTATACCTCTGGTAGAATTCAGCTGTGAATCCATCTGGTCCTGGACTTTTTTTGGTTGGTAGGCTATTAATTATTGCCTCAATTTCAGAGCCTACTATTGGTCTATTCAGGGATTCAACTTCTTCCTGGTTTAGTCTTGGAAGAGTGTAAGTGTCCAGGAAATTATCCATTTCTTCTAGGTTTTCCAGTTTATTTGCATAGAGGTGTTTATAGTATTCTCTGATGGTAGTTTCTATTTCTGTGGGGTCGGTGGTGATATCCCCTTTATCATTTTTAATTGCGTCGATTTGATTCTTCTCTCTTTTCTTCTTTATTAGTCTTGCTAGTGGTCTGTCAATTTTGTTGATCTTTTCAAAAAACCAACTCCTGGATTCATTGATTTTTTGGAGGGTTTTTTGTGTCTCTATCTCCTTCAGTTCTGCTCTGATCTTAGTTATTTCTAGCCTTCTGCTAGCTTTCGAATGTGTTTGCTCTTGCTTCTCTAGTTCTTTTAATTGCGATGTTACAGTGTCAATTTTTGATCTTTCCTGCTTTCTCTTGTGGGCATTTAGTGCTATAAATTTCCCTCTACACACTGCTTTAAATGTGTCCCAGAGATTCTGGTATGTTGTATCTTTGTTCTCATTGGTTTCAAAGAACATCTTTATTTCTGCCTTCATTTCGTTATGTATCCAGTAGTCATTCAGGAGCAGGTTGTTCAGTTTCCATGTAGTTGAGCGGTTTTGATTGAGTTTCTTAGTCCTGAGTTCTAGTTTGATTGCACTGTGGTCTGAGAGACAGTTTGTTATAATTTCTGTTCTTGTACATTTGCTGAGGAGTGCTTTACTTCCAATTATATGGTCAATTTTGGAGTAAGTACGATGTGGTGCTGAGAAGAATGTATATTCTGTGGATTTGGGGTGGAGAGTTCTATAGATGTCTATTAGGTCTGCTTGCTGCAGAGATGAGTTCAATTCCTGGATATCCTTGTTAACTTTCTGTCTCATTGATCTGTCTAATGTTGACAGTGGAGTGTTGAAGTCTCCCATTATTATTGTATGGGAGTCTAAGTCTCTTTGTAAGTCTCTAAGGACTTGCTTTATGAATCTGGGTGCTTCTGTATTGGGTGCATATATATTTAGGAGAGTTAGCTCTTCCTGTTGAATTGATCCCTTTACCATTATGTAATGGCCTTCTTTGTCTCTTTTGATCTTTGATGGTTTAAAGTCTGTTTTATCAGAGACTAGGATTGCAACCCCTGCTTTTTTTTGTTCTCCATTTGCTTGGTAAATCTTCCTCCATCCCTTTATTTTGAGCCTATGTATGTCT
>NC_037675.1:38547993-38591633 GCF_003255815.1 Theropithecus gelada | reverse complement strand
AGTCTGATGGGCTTCCCTTTGTGGGTAACCCGACCTTTCTCTCTGGCTGCCCTTACGATTTTTTCCTTCATTTCAACTTTGGTGAATCTGGCAATTATGTGTCTTGGAGTTGCTCTTCTCGAGGAGTATCTTTGTGGCGTTCTCTGTATTTCCTGGATTTGAATGTTGTCCTGCCCTACTAGGTTGGGGAAGTTCTCCTGGATGATATCCTGAAGAGTGTTTTCCAACTTGGTTCCATTTTCCCCCTCACTTTCAGGCACCCCAATCAGATTACTTTTTCTTTAGATAAAGTCTTAGTCTGTTGCCCAGGCTGGAATGCAGTGGCATCATCTTGGCTCACTGCAACCTCCACCTTCTGGGTTCAAGCAACAAAGAATAAAATTTTTATTAAAGTTTTTTTGCTTTTTAAAATGGAATAGTTTGAGGACTTCTGAGAGCCTACAAATGAGCAAAGTGGAGTACTGGAAGAGATCCGCAGAGCAATTCATGACTCAATCAGCTGACTGAGTTGTTTGTCATTCAGCTGAACAGAACTGGCCAACATGTTGTTTTAGATAATAATTTTTTTCTTTCTTAGTTGTAACTTGTTTAATTTCCATCCCTAATAGGCCATTGAAGAAGTAAAGCAAGCAGAAAGTATATGGATGTTGAAATACAAATTAATGAGGAGCATAAAAATAAATCTGTAAATTCACCTCAGTATTCTCTTCACGAGATCTATAAATTGTGTTCATTTGATCCCACTACTCACATTACCCATTATGTAGCTGCTTCTTAAAAAAAGAAGTTAAAGAGAGAACATATTAGAACAATAATATTCAATTTAGTTTTTCATATACTGGCATAAAGGCCAAAACACCCACAATGTGCTATTTGTGAAAATATTCTAGAAAATAGAGGCTCTATTGTTTTATTTTAAAAGTAAAATGTGGCTGGGCGCAGTGGCTCATGCCTATAATCCCAGCACTTTGGGAGACCGAGGCGGGTGGATCACCTGAGGTCAGGAGTTCAAGACCAGCCTGGCCAACATGGTGAAAGCCCATCTCTACTAAAAATACAAAAATTAGCTGGGCATGGTGGTGGGTGCCTGTAATCCCAGCTACTCTGGAGGCTGAGGCAGGAGAATCACTTGAACCTGGGAGGCGGAGGTTGCAGTAAGCCGAGATCTCGCCACTGCATTCCAGCTTGGACAACAGAGCGAGACTCCATCTCAAAAAAAAAAAAAAAAAGTAAAATGTTAAGAATTCCAAATATCACCTCACAAGCAGTTATTTAATGTCATAATATGTTATCAAATTTTAATCTACTTTCTTATTTATATTCAGACCCTAAACTCAACTTAATATTACATTATAAAATTTAACAAATTATGATTTTTCTTATATAGCTGAAGTCAAACACCATGTGATGTTACATAAGTATTAAAGATTGTGGTAAATAAAATTTATAAAACAATCAATGCAAGTTAACTTCTTTATCTTATACCAATGCAAAAAAGGATGTTTAAAACACTACATAGAGAATATATACTGGAGAGATTCAAGAGGCAAGAAAGATTGGGAAATGTTGCTTTCACATTGCTAAAGGTTTTGATCATTTTAAACCCAGAAAAGTTTCAATTAATGATGGAGGAGGTGAGTCACTGATTTTTATACTGCCAATGAAATGCAGCAAGCTAGAATAACTGGTTAGTTTTATTAAGGTATCTTATTAAGATGGCTTATTAAGCTACTCACTATTGTTTTCATAGGGCTTTAGGCAGATACTAAACTTTAAAATGTAGGATTCGTTCCTTCCTAACTTTCATAAAAGTCATATATAATTAGCACTGAATGAAATTTTCTAATGTCAACATTTCAAATTTTGATTAACAGGGAATACAAATCAACCTAACTCAAGTTTAATTCAAAAGACAGGCAACATCCTTTGGGAAACTAGTAGAGATAATATATCAATGCAACTTCAAATTTTAGACTAAGCCATGGGCCTACAAAGTAAAAGTAATATTCAACTTATTAAGCTGGCATCATCACAGTCATTTTCCCTACCTGTTTTAACTATGATTCATAAAAACCATACATTCTCATCTTTAGGTCAACATTTAAGGTCTCGAAAGCAATCAGGCCCTATTGATAGATACGATGATTGATATACATAGAGTATAAAAGATGATTGAAATAAAGATAAAGTAACAGTTGATAAAAGTGATGCAGGTTCCAAACATGAATTGAGATACAGAAATTTAGACAGTGGTAAGGTTTACGGACACCATATAATTAAAAACCTGGCCAAATTCTGTAAAGTGGAAAGAACCACGATAGTTCAAGTTTACAATATTACTATCATTTCTAAACATATAATACCATTCAATAGAAATCATACAAGTTAGAATAACTTAGCAAGTTATCATTATTATTCTTATTTTTAAAGAGAATAAACTAGGAGTGTCTTTTATTCCCCTGTAACAGTATTTCTTTTCCCCCTGTAATAGTGTCTTTTTCATCTTTTATTGGGTATTCAAGGCTAGAACTAGAGTGAGGTGAATGAGGCACTCATCTCAGGTTGAAATTTAAAAGGATGTAAAAGAAAGTAATCAAGATGAGGAATATGTCAACAAAAATAGTTTTAAAAATCACAACACAAAAACTTCATGAGAAAAATATCAAAATTTTAAATAAGGAAAGGAT
This sequence comes from Theropithecus gelada, assembly GCF_003255815.1. Lineage (NCBI taxonomy): Eukaryota > Metazoa > Chordata > Mammalia > Primates > Cercopithecidae > Theropithecus > Theropithecus gelada. Next base: position 38,588,946 of record NC_037675.1, on the reverse strand, counting down.
CAATACCTAGTCTAATACTGACAAAGTCTCTAAAGCAAAACTTCTTTACCTCATAGTTTCTTTAAAAGATGACTTCTGATAAAGGGTTGAGTGGTTTAGGTCTATCTGCTATCATTTACATAAACACAGAATACATGAGTGAGAAAAATACCCAAAGTAAATTTTAATAATAAATCCCTAAATATTGTTCTAAGGCAGTTGATATCCTAAACCCCTATGTCTAAACCCACCCTGATTTCTAAGCTCTAAACTCCTTAGTTATACTAAGTAAGCTCTCTGAAACTATTTAGACTGACTGATTCTAGTACCAAGGTTGCTTCTTTTAACTAATTTTATAGCTGATTAATGGTCTTTGCTTGAATTAATTATGCTGGAAGTTACAAGGTACTGATTTTCTAATTGTATCACTCTCTCTACATTTATTAACTGACATTATTCTGTACAAAAGGCTTTTTCCTCTTTATCCTTCATCTCTTGTTTTTGAATATGTTTGTAGACTCTAAGATGTAAAAGTTCAATATTTTGTAATCAAATAGAGTTTATTTTTTCGACTCACAAATCATCCCAAATTTGGTCAGTGGAAACCTTTTCACACTGGCTTATGTGTCCTTTCTATACAACCCCATTAATCTTTGAGCATTTGCTTGTTTCTTGGCACAAAAAGACATCCCAGACTACTCTGCATTTTACCTGACCTAGAAGCTTGGTACTTTTTAATGGGAAATGGTACTTAGAAACTAAAATCTGGATGCTAGATATGTCTATTGCTTTTAAGCCCTTTTCAGTTGACACAGCTAAGAAAAAAATATATATATATTTAAAATCATGCAGGCGCGGTGGCTCGTGCCTGTAATTCCAGCATTTTCGGAGGCCAAGGTAAATGGAACACTTGAAGCCAGGAGTTCAAGACCAGCCTGGAGAACATGGCAAAAACCCATCTCTACTAAAAATACAAAAATGAACTGGGTGTGTTGGTATGTGCCTGTTATACCAGCTACTCAGAAGGCTGAGGCAGAAGAACCACTTGAACCCGGGAGGCGGAAGTTGTGGTGAGACGAGACCCCGCCACTGCACTCCAAAGTGAGACTCTGTCTCAAAAAATAAATAAAGAAAATCAAATCATGAGATTCATTTTGATATTTCTAATTCAAATGTAATATTTCAGTTTCTATTTCCTAATTCCATTTATTTTATGGTGGAAATCTTGGTTCCTAATAACATTTATTTATTTATTTGCTCAGTTCAACAATATACATAAAATCATTTCAAAATGTTAATACCAGTAGGACTAATAACTGTTAACATAGTGAGTAAACTTTAAAATTTCTTTGCATGTATTTCTATTCTTAGACTATATGCCACTAAGGATGTATAGTCAGAGTATGATGATCAAAAGATACTTTTCTGTATTTTATCAATTCTCTATACAGTTAGGTATATTTATTCCTATTTATAGTCACTTTTAGGGCTTTCTTTTTATCTTTTTAATTTGATTTCAATTTCTAAATATGTAAAAGATTTACATGACTCAAAAGTCAAAACTATACAAAAGGGCATACTCAGAAAAGTTGCACTCCCATCTGTGCCTGTATCTCTTTCCCTTATACCTCCAAAGGTAATCATTTTAGTTTCTGGCTGATCTTTCCTGTTCCTTTTATTCTTATTTCTCACACAAAAGGCAGTAAATGAGAAGCACTTGATTTTTTTTCAGTTAGCAATCTGTCCTGGAAATCACTCAATATCAGTTTATAGGTATTGTTCTTATTCTTTTTTACAGTTGCATTGTATTACACTATGTGCATGTACCATCATTTATTTAACTACTCTCCTATTTGGGTTATTTTTATTTGCTATTAAAAACAATACTGTAATTCTTACGTTGCTTCATATGCATGGAGGTTTATATTCAGGATAGAGTCCTAAAAGTGATTCTTCCTTAGTCAAAGGGCAAATGCATATGTGCTATTGTTAGATATTGCCAAATTCTCCTCCACAGGGGTTTTACCATTTCACGTTCTCACCAGTAATGTATGAGAATGCACAGAACCCTCTTTACTTCCAGTTTCAAGATCTATGTAAAGAATCCCCTTCAAAAGTTACATGGTTCTTGTATCGTTTCTGAGGCTACAATATAATTTTTTTCCCTTTTTGTTTCCAAACAAGTGATCATAATGTTTTAATTAAAAATATATAAGTTGAAGATATTAAACAGCTGATGTTTGCAGAGCACATTATACTTTTCAAAGCACTTTTATGCACATGCATTTCATTTGATCCTTACAGCCATGTTTTGAAGTAGATTAGAGCAAGTATATCTTCCAGATGAGAACATTGAGAGCAAATTTAATGATTTGTACATACCTAGTTAATGACAGTTGAGGGTCCTGTTAGTTCACTAATTATTTTTACTAGATACTAAGTTGCCTCCCCTTTAACTTTCAATTTTAGTGTCTTAATTTTCTATATGTTAGTGTAACTTGCTAGATAAAAGTATTAGGAATGCAGACCTAATCATTATATTTACCTCATAAATGGCAGAAACAAGAAAGCTATTATTGAGTTATTGAGCTTGTATTTTATTTTGGAGAATAAAGCTTCATTTGTTTGGTTTAGCTTAAATATTTTATAAACTAGAAGTGCTAACCAAGTACAATATAGTTTATTCTAAAAAAAATACAGCATATTTCAATTTAAAGAAAGACTTAGTAATGTAAAATAAGTAACAGCTTAAACACAATGAATTATATTTTAATACATAAGCAATTGCTGTACATTTCTAAAGTCATAGCAAATAAAGTAAAAAGTAGCCAAAATGTAATTTGAGGACTGAATTAAAGTTCAAAGTCTTCCTTTGTTCTAAACAATGTCTCCTTGCATTCTGTGAAAAGGTGAGAGAAAAAGTTCTGTTCTGAGAATAAAATGTTTGAACTATATTTTAATTAGATTGATTCGTCCTTGAGAAAGGCAACATATATTTATCCTATCAAGCATACTTCAAGAAAATATTAAAGAATGACATTAACAAATATAAACTGAGAGTCCTCAAATCAGAAGAAATGAAATCATTGAGCATAAATATAAACTCCAATTTTGGCCTCTTTTTCATAATGTAAACTGGACTCCATAAAACACAATCTGTATGTTAAAGATGCCATTTATTTTTCAGGTTGAAAAATAACAAAAAGACTTTAGACCCACATATAAAAGGTACTCTTTTTATCCTTTTCTGAGACACTGACCTGTATACTCATTTAAAAATGAACACCACATCTTTACGTTATTAAATCTTTGTTTTGATCTATTAGTATTCACCAAAGTGCCATTTTATAAAACCCCACACTGAATAGACAAGGCTGGAGGTGACCATCTGCAGCTTTAGAGTCTGCATTTGAATTGATGAAAAGAGCTTTGTGTTTTCATTGCCAAGTTTGATTCTTCCAGTCATTAGGAATTCCCCTCAGATCGCATCAATGAAGCCGGACTCTCTTACACCCATGTGTTAAATTCTCTTCTCCTCATGGTTTCCTTTGCCAGCTCTTCTCAAGAATGACTACTGGGTCTTAAACACATTCTTCTCACAGCTGTGTTAAAAAAGAGCATCAGAAAGTCTTCCTAAAACCCATATGTGTATCTGGTCAGTTCTCTGTCCTAGGGTCACCTTACATTGTGGTGTGATTATACAGAGATTCATTCTTGTTCTTGAACTGTGCTACTCCCATCATTCTGGGAAAGATTTAGGCCCTCTGAGAGTCAGTACTAGAGAACTTCTTGGAAGTTATGTGAAACACACATAACTTAGCTAAAAAGGCAGATTAGTTTAACTTAAGAAAGATCTTTCAAGACACTAAACATGTTTTATGTTTTTTTTTTTACCATTATATAGCTTGTTATATGGCACACAGTAACAGAAAGAGATACAATATATGCTTATACATATACACAGGATAGTGTTGTTTGAGGCAAAGGAAAAACTAAAAAGATGATGATGTTCTAAGAACTATTAGTTTGTATTGTATAAACGCCAAAGCAACTTAAAAAATTAAAATTAGTTTAGTAGGTTCCAAAATATCATTTACATGGAATTTGTAGAATCTTTTTTTTTTTTTTTTTCACTTTTGGTCAGTCTTCCTATAGAAAGACCTGCTAAAGTATTCTACAGTAGTATAACTTATTTTTTTCATTATATTTAGGTTAAGAAGTGAAAAGTGCCTCTGCTGAGTTGTTCAAGAATGTGTAACACTGAAGGAAGAAAGAAGATATGCATCAGCTATAACTATATTCAATATTGTTATACAAACTTTTTTCTCCTTAAATGTAGATGATCAAGAATAAAGTTAATCTATGGACAATGTTTATGATTTCACCATCAAAGTTACAATGAAAGAAGCAAAGGATTCTTCATTCTGTAAATTTACCAAGGGGCAAATATGGACATGGGCAAATCCCTGACCCAGTAGGGATAAATAACCAATTATGGAATCTTAGAATCCAAGTGAAATTTGTATTTCTGTGTGCTCTTGGGTTCCATTGAGTTTCTCCCAATTATATTTTGGGAATAAAATCTATACCTAGTAACCTATTTGTCTATTTAGGATAGTTGCACAACTGTGAAATCAGATTTTAGATGAGTATACCTGACCAATGTGGAGAAACCCCATCTCTAGTAAAAATACAAAATTAGCTGGGCATGGTAGCACATGCCTGTAATCCCAGCTGCTCGAGAGGTTGAGGCAGGACAATGGCTTAAACCTGGGAGGTGGAGGTTGCCATGAGCCAAGATCACGCCATTGCACTCCAGCCTGGGCAACAAGAGCGAAACTCCGTCTCAAAAAACAAAACAAAACAAAAAGTGTATTTTTTCTATATTAACCAGCAAATACATTATATCTAACCTGTGTGTTTAATAACAGAGACAACAAAGGGGAAAGTTTTGAGTGAATTATGTAAAGTATCAAGTTAAACAATATGTTACATCAAATCTAATGAGACTGAGCAATGTTTTCACAGGAATGACTAAAACTTCTAAAAATCTAAATTCTACAATACCTTCCTTTTCCCCTTTATTATAAAAATATTTTAAAGTACACTAACAATTAGTGTCATTTAGTAATCTTTTCCTAGGGAATTCAAATCACTTTATACATCTTATTTTTATCAATTCTTCAACGAATCTCAGGTAAGGTAGTTGAGTACTCCTAACTTCACAGAAGTATCCAGGAGCTATGTAGCCTGTCAAGTGATAAAAAATTAGAAAGCTATTGACTGCAGCTAAGAATAGAAACAAAGAAAAGGATACTTGTTAGATCATATATGCCTCTAAGGAGCTTATATTTCATATAAAATGGTTATGTGAAAATCACATGTACGTGTTTCTAAGGTATAAAAAATGTGGTATTTTTCCCTATCAAATTTTAGTTAAAATGTATATGATCATCATAAGTGGATTCTATCATTTCCCTAAAATAATAAAAATTCCAGTCTTTGACTTTTAAAATCACTGTAGTACTGGCATTTATAAAAACCAAAACCCAAAACTTTTGTATTTTATTTGAACTGAAACAGTATGGATATCTCATATTTAGTCGTTTGTTCTTTTTCTTCAATTCCTATTGCGTTCATCTGAAACATGTTTTATCTATCTGAGTATGCAGAAACATATAGTAGCTCAACTCTAGTTCTAATCACTGGAAGACAGTTTCTGAAATGAAGAAGTACATTAAATACAAAAAGCCATGTTGTAATTTAAAATTTTGGTTCCTACTTTTATGCTCATTTTCATTCATTCCATAAGGTTAGTTACAAAAGGGATCTACCTTATCGGGGAAAATACAGAGGCTAGGTTTAAAGAGCCCTTTTTCTTCTTTAGCCTGGATCCTTCACTTTGCACTCCACTGGAATTATTATATTCTGGGTTAGGCACCAATCCTAATAATCCCACATTAATCCTTCCCTGGCACAAAGGAGTAACTCAGATAATTAAAACTATGTTTCTTCTTCATATCAACATGAGACATTCCCCAATAGTTAAGATATAAGCCCAAATTCTTTAGTTTTTATAAATAAATGAATATAATTATGTATTTGTTAAACATTGTAGGTATATCTATGTGTATAATAAAATCAGCTCTAAAGAAACCTACTTTATATATAGATGGATGGGAAAGGTGATCCACTCTGTAAGCATATAATGGAATTAGTGATAATTTTAATGAAATGCTTGTTTAACAGAGTATGAGATGACACATTTCACAAGTCAAATACATAATCAGATAATTTAACTTTTATGATTCACAAATTCAGAATATTAAATTCTTTAAAAGCATATTGCACATCAAAGAATAAAAATTAAGCATGTTTAGATGTTGTACATCTTATGATGACTGTTTAGGAGCCATCTGAGTCCATCTTCCATATATAGATGATAATAAAACTATCTCTAATTAGATTTAGAAGGTGCCTTCCAAAGCTAATTAGGGAGGGCATTTGTTGATAAACTATCACAAATAAACATTCGACTTATTACTTGCTGAAGTACATATATTTCACAGCTTTCAAATTTTAAATACGAGAATATATTTTAAAGAGCAATTTCTAGAAAAGTTTTAGGTCTCCTCCCACTTATTAATAGTACTAATAAATCAAAGCTAACTTTCAACATTATATAAAATATTGATTTATACCTTCTGCTGAGTTGAGGAATTATGAAATTTATTCTTTGATTCAATCAACAAGTACTTACATTGTTCAGATATGTCTAATTTTGCCTTGACACTTACAGTCCAACAAAAAATTTATAGAAAAAATATCACAGGTAAAGTTGACAAGAACCAGAATAATTTTAATGAAAAGACAATGAAATTATTTTAAAAAATTCACTGAGGCCTTTCATTATGCTAAGCATAATTATTTTTCATATGGTTAAAATAGTTAAAATCAGATTCTAGAGCCAGCAACAAAAGTAAAAAATCTAGTAAAATCTATTGATGAAAATAGTAGGCTTTTTTTTTTCAACTGAGAAACTTTAGAAATGCTCTGTCCCTCTTCCCAGCACCCACAGTCATCTATCCTGTTTTATAATTCAACCTGCAAACAGATTAAGCAGCTGAGTTTGTGGAAAGTATGTTTGCTCTATGCTAAGAACCCTTGTGTGACACTATGGTGACTCCCCTGACACTTCGAAGAGAACTACAGACGGTTCTTACTTGTCAGCAGGAAAACCAGGCTGAGAATTCACAATTTCTTTGTAACACCAAATTCTTCACAGAAATCAGTATTTGGTCAAATAGCAGAAAAGACTTTAAACAGCTGTGTGTGTGTGTGTGTGTGTGTGTGTGTGTGTGTGTGTTTGGTCAATACTGATCAAAAGATATAGGGTGCCCTATATTTCAAAAGACAATCTACAACTTAAGAAAACCTACAAATTGAAATGTTTTAACCTGATCTTTGATGTTTTAATTATGTTATAAAAATTTAAGATGAGCAGAACTCTTGTAAATTTTAAATAATGGATTTTTTCTTTTTAGAAAAGTATGGGAAGGATGAAAGTTCTTGAGTTGATACATCTTTTCTTACAAATCCGTTTAAAAGTTTACAATTTTTCCATATCTCTTTGTCTCATCTATTCATTATATAGTTACAGTATATGATTTTATATAGTTTATGAGGGAATTTGAATCATAGCACTGTAAATCTGGACCACAGTAAAAATGACATATGACAAAAGTTATTTCCGTGTAAAATCCAGATCTTTGAGAGTTCTAACCTTATAAGCCTGGTTGTAATTACTTTTACTTTAAGTAACTATGTGGAGCTTAGGCATGCTAAGTATAGCAAAATGTATTTTTAAAAGTCCTTTGGCACTTGTTCCAGGCCACAAGAAGCAAGCATACTTGTAGATGGAAAAGAAACTATAGCATAAAGAATCACAAAGTTTTAAATCTCTCATGATGAATAAAAACATCTTTTAAAGGATTGATGTGTCAGTTTTCTCTTTAATAAATGGGGATTAGGGATAGTCTTTGACAAAACTATTAAGAGAAGTTTTTCCTACAAAGTTCCCGTGCTCTTAGCTGCTCTTTAATTCTCTTTACTTCGACATAACCCCTCTGTCCAAAACCAAGTACAAACATTCAGTACCAGGAAAAGAGCAATCTAAAAGCTAAATCACAATATGCTATTCATCCACAAACACACACATTTTTCAATAAAAGTACATAAATAAAAGAGAATGAATTTCCACTGATAAAAGATTAGGCTTTATGACAGGTGGGCCAAGAAGATATTTTTTGGTGATGAGGTATGGCATGCACAGACTTTTCCCCTGTAAGTGATGATCTGCCTATACTGGCTAGCTTATGGATGGTAATCCTGTACAACTTGTCTTTCTAGGAATACTCCTATAGGCTAAAATATTTCATAAAATATTAAAATTTTTTATGATTCTGAAAGAAAATAAATTTAAAATTCTATGAATAAATAGCAACAGTAGATAGTCTGTATTATCACCAAAGATTTCAGGTCTTCTAAATGTAATTATATTTGATGGAAGTGCGTGGTTAAAATCTGATCAACAGGAAGTAAGCACTGTCAGCTCCTCGGAGAGTGAAAGGTATGGTGGTGGCAGTGAGGGGAGGGAGGGAAGGACCAGCCATAGAAGTCATGCTTTTCTATGAAACTGCTAAACTCTGGACTCTGGGTTGGGAACAAAAGTATTTGTTATGGGCCTAAAGTAGAGGGGAGTGTATCTGAAATTTTCCTGTGTATCTCTAACTTGACCTGCTTTAACTTTATTCTGTTATTCTCTCAAACTATTAAACAGTTATGGTTGATTTGTTCATAGCATTTACAGAGTACTTACTTTACAGCAGGTATCTGCATGAGTTTTTAGAAGAGATGGAGAAACAAAGATGAATAGAACACAGTCAATGTCTTAGGAAATCTGGGAGAGAGTGCACTAGGTAGAAAATAGATGTAAAAAATATACCACCTATGCCTGGTGCAGTGTCTCACACCTGTAATCCCAGCACTTTGGGAGGCTGAGGCGGGCAGATTGCTTCAGCCCAGGAGTTTGAGATAAGCCTTGGCAACATGATGAAACCTCAGCTCGACCAAAAAAAAACACAAAACACAAAACAAACAAAAAAACCCACCTAAAATATTGGCCAGGTGTGGTGACGCATGCCTGTAGACCCAGCTCCTGGGGAGGCTGAGGCTGCAGTGAGCCATGATTGTGCCACAGTACTCCAGTCTGGGTAACAGAGCAAGACCCTGTCTCATAAAAACCCCAAAACCAAAACAAAACTATATATATACACAAACACGTACATGTATGTGTATATATATAAACCATATATATACACAGAGTCTATATCTATGTCTATATACATGTAGTTTATATATATGTGTGTATATATAAGCTTTATATATAGACATATATATAGTTTATATATGTAAGTATATATAGTCTATATGTATATAGACCATACAAAGATGAATAGACTATATAGACTACATGTATATATATATACACATATAAACTATATATGTGTGTATATAAACTAAGTATGTATGCATATACATATATATAGTTTTCAGGTTGAATTATAAAATATGATCAATGACTGTGGGTGCTGGGAAGAGGAACAGTGCATTTCTACAGTTTCTTAATTTAAAAAATGCCTACATATATGTACATATACATAGCTTACATGTGTCTATACACATACACATATAGTTTATACATAAGTATATAGATATACATATATGTATATACACACATACATGTGTATGTGTATCACGTGTATGTGACACATATATGTATAAACATATACAAACATATGATACCTATATATCACATATAAGTATATATATATGTACATGCACATATATAAACAATATATGTGTATATTCATATATAAATGATATATGTGTATGTATATATGTACCTGTACTATATATGTACATATATGTAGGCTTTTTTAAAATTGAGAAACTGTAGAAATGTACTCTGTTCCTCTTCCCAGCACCCAGAGTCATCTATCCTGTTCTATAATTCATCCTGCAAACAGATTAAGCAGCTGAGTTTGTGGGAAGTATGTTTGCTCTATGCTAAGAACCCTATGTGACACTACGGTGACTCCCCTGACACTTCAAAGAGTGATATATGCATATATATCACTCTTTGAGTGTGTGTATGTATATATACACATAGATGTATATATACACATATATATAAAAAACCCTCAGAATTGTCAGGGAGGTCACTATACACACACACACACACACACACACATCCTCGATCTTAGATGATTAGTAAAGGTATGGATTAAATACTATGAAAACATTAAAGAAACAGAAAATAAAGAAATAATTAACTGGAAGAAGCCAGTAAAGTTTTATTGTAGACGTGACATTTGGACTGGACTTTAGGAAGTAACAAAAATTTGGCCAGGCAACAATAAGGGAGAAATATATTCTGAGAAGAAGAAATAGCACGTGCAAAGATGTTGTGGTATGTGTTGTGGGAGAAAATGATACTAGAACAATGGGAGAAGGCAAGTGATAGGCCTCATATGTCATGTTAAATCATTTAACTTGTAGGGAATGAACAGACCCTGAAAAATTTTAAACAGGGAAATAATATGACACAAATTACATTTTAAAAATATTAATTGGTGGCAGTGAGGAGGATAAATTTGAAAGACCCAATGCAGGTCAACTAGTTTTATGATTATTGCAAGTCTAGATGAGTGATGATGAGGGTCTCAATGAATGCAATTACCAAGAAAGGATGAGGTAGAGGGAATCAGGAGATATTTAGGCAGCAGGCAAAACAAAGATTCATGACAAAGTGAATGTGAAAGGCAAAAAAAAAAAAAAAAAAAGAGTGAGGAAACAAGGACAGCACGGAAGTTGCTGAAGTGCATTAATTGAGGCAGGAAATACAGGAGAATGGACAGGACTTTACTTTCAGGGGAGTGAAGAGTAAAGAGTTTTGGAAACATGAGACTGGATCTCAGGGGACAGGCGAGTACTAAGATAAGTATTTGGAAGTTATTTGGCGAAGAAGTAGTAGTTGAAGCTTAAGGAAATAGATGACATTACCGGGAATTGTGTAGAAGTAGAAGAAAAATAAAATCTTTTAAGAAACCATTATTTTCGGATAGCTGGGAGATGTAATCCCTCAAAGAAATGGAGCAGGAACAGTCAGAGAAGTAATAAAGGTAGAAAAAAATGGTGCTACAGAATCTAAGAAAAGAAAAGGCTTCAGGAAGGTATGATGAACAGTACTAAACGATGAGAGTTCAAGTAGGATAAATATTGTAAAAGTTAACTGCATTTGTGATCGGATGCTTGCTAACCTTAAAAAAAAATCCTAAAATAACATTGTATGAGCAGAGGAACCAATATACACAAAGGCATTTAGTCCTGAAAAGGTAGAGCCCTTCTGAGGAATGAGATAGTACAGTGTAGAGTGAAATGCCAAGAGAAGGAGGAATTATGTAACACATATTGTTCTAAAAGTATTATATATATTAGCTCACCGAATTATCATGGCAATGTTAGGAGATAGAAGCATTATTGTCCACATTAGCATAGTGTTTTATATCCAGGTTCACATACCTATACATTCTGAATTGAGCTTTTAAACCACTATGCTATATTGCTGAAGATATATGAAGGTCTTTACTTATTTTCACCATAAACATATATTCATTGTATAATAAAAATACAGTTTAAAATAAGCCATTGAATTTAGTAGTTAGAAAATTACTGCTGATCTTAAGAAGAACAATTTCAGTATACAAACTAGCCATACTGTACTGAGTAGCAGAGGCGTAAATGGGAATTGAAAAATTAGAGATGGTGAATACAGATCAGTTATTCAAGAAATTTGATTGTGAAGGGAAAAGAGGAAAGTTATTTAAGAAATTTGATTGTGAAGAAAAATTTGATTGTGAAGAAATTCCTTTAGTTCAAATTTTAAATTCCCTGGAATACTGACATATTTTCAAAGAACTTTCTAAAATTATTTGCTAATAATATTGATTTCAGATTTTTAAGGAGACTACGAATACCATCTTCCAAAGTCTTATAAGTTGGTTTCCTTTAAGAGGATAACATTTCTCTTAAACTCAATAAAAGAGGCTAATATCCTCATGAAGATATACTCTGCCCAATTAAATATGAAATACAGTGGATCAAATATGAAAAGGAAAACCCGATAATACTTCATCTAGTGCTTACTGTTGGAAATCAGAAGAATAAGAGATTTAACATTTAATTCTCATAAATGACACAGTTGTGCTTAAACTCTGATCCATGGATTAGTGCCATTCCATAAAAAAGTCTTGATCTGTCTATGGTTAATTGCAAAAAATAAGGAAGAGAGAGTGAATTTTTCAGAATTAAAGTTATTTTATTTATTAATTATTTTTTATTATACTTTAGGTTCTAGGGTACATATACACAACATGCAGGTTTGTTACATAGGTATACATGTACCATGTTGGTTTACTGCACCCATCAACTCGTCATTTACGTTAGGTATTTCTCTTAATGCTATCTTAAGAGATAAGAGCATTAAGCCCAGTCCCCCAGTCCCTGACAGGCCCCAGTGTGTGATGCTCCCCACCCTGTGTCCAAGTGTTTTCATGGTTCGATTCACTCCTACGAGTGAGAGCATATGGTGTTTGGTTTTCCGTCCTTGTGATAGTTTGCTGAGAATCATGGTTTCCAGCTTCATTCATGTCCCTGCAAAGGACATGAACTCAACCTTTTTTATGGTTGCACAGTATTCCATGGTGTATATGTGCCACATTTTCTTAATCCAGTCTGTCATTGATGGACATTTGGGTTGGTTCCAAGTGTTTCCTATTGTGAACAGTTCTGCAATAAACATACGTGTGCATATGTCTTTATTGTAAAATGATTTATAATCCTTTGGGTATATACCCAGTAATGGGATGGCTGGGTCAAATGGTATTTCTAGTTCTAGATCCTTGAGGAATCATCACACTGTCTCCCACCATGGTTAACTAATTTACACTCCCACCAACAGTGTAAAAGCGTTTCTATTTCTCCATATCCTCTCAGCATCTGTTATTTCCTGACTTTTTAATGATTACCATTCTAACTGGCATGAGATGGTATCTCATTGTGGTTTTGATTTGCATTTCTCTGATGACCAGTGATGATGAGCATTTTTTGATATGTCTGTTGGCTGCATAAATGTCTTCTTTTGAGAAGTGTCTGTTCATATGCTTTGCTCACTTTTTGATATGGATGTTTGTTTTTTTCTTGTAAATTTGTTTAAGTCCAAACAAATCATGTAGATTCTGGATATTAGCCCATTGTCAGATGGGTAGATTGCAAAAATTTTCTCCCATTCTGTAGGTTGCTTGTTCACTCTGATGGTAGTTTCTTTTGCTGTGCAGAAGCTCTTTAGTTTAATTAGATCCCATTTGTCCATTTTGGCTTTTGTTGCCATTGCTTTTGGTGTTTTAGTCATGAAGTCTTTGCCCATACCTGTGTCCTGAATAGTATTGCCTAGGTTTTCTCCTAGGGTTTTTATGGTTTTAGGTCTTATATTTAAGTCTTTAATTCATCTTGAATTACTTTTTGTATAAGGTGTAAGGAAGGGATCCAGTTTCAGCTTTCTATATATGGCTAGCCAGTTTTCTCAGCACCATTTATTAAATAGGGAATCCTTTCCCCATGGCTTGTTTTTGTCAGGTTTGTCAAAGATCAGATGGCTGTAGATGTGTGGTGTTATTTCTGAGGCCTCTGTTCTGTTCCATTGGTCTCTATATGTGTTTTGGTACCAGTGCCATGCTCTTTTGGTTACAGTAGCCTTGTAGTATAGTTTGAAGTCAGGTAGTGTGATGTCTCCAGCTTTGCTCTTTTTGCTTAGGATTGTCTTGGCTATGTGTGCTCTTTTTTGGTTCCATATGAACATTAGTTTTTTCCAATTCTGTGAAGAAAGTCATTAGTAGCTTGATAGATTGGCATTGAATCTATAAATTACCTTGGGCAGCATGGCCATTTTCATAATATTGATTATTCCTATCCATGAGCATGGAATGTTCTTCCATTTGTCTGTGTCCTCTTTTATTTCATTGAGCAGTGGTTTGTAGCTCTCTTTGAAGGGGTCTTTCGCATCCCTTGTCAGTTGGATTCCTAGGTATTTTATTCTCTTTGAAGCAATTGTGAATGAGAATTCCCTCATGATTTGGCTCTCTGTTTGTCTGTTATTAGTGCATAGGAATGCTTGTGATTTTTGCACATTGATTTTGTATCCTGAGACTTTGCTGAAGTTGCTTCTCACCTTAAGGAGGTTTTGGGCTGAGATAATGGGGTTTTCTAAATATACAATCATGTCATCTGCAAACAGGGACAATTTGACTTCCTCTTTTCTTAATCGAATATAATTTATTTCTTTCTCTTGCCTGATTGCTCTTGCCAGAACTTCCAACACTATGTTGAATAGGAGTGGTGACAGAGAACATCCTTGTCTTGTGCCAGTTTCAAAGGGAATGCTTCCAGTTTTTGCCCATTCAGTATGATATTGGCTATGGGTTTGTCATAAATAGCTCTTATTATTTTGAGATACGTTCCATCAATACCGAGTTTATTGAGAAGTTTTAGCATAAAGGCTGCTGAATTTTGCCAAAGGCTTTTTCTGCATTTAATGAGATAATCATGTGGTTTCTGTCATTAGTTCTGTTTATGTGATGGATTATATTTGTTGATGTGCATAAGTTGAACCAGCCTTGTGTCCCAGGGATGAAGCTGACTTGATCGTGGTAGATAAGCTTTTTGACGTGCTGCTGGATTCAGTTTGCCAGTATTTTACTGAGGATTTTCACAGCGATGTTCACCAGGGATATTGGTCCGAAATTCTCTTTTTCTTTTTGTTGTGTCTCCGCCTGGCTTTCGTATAACGATGATGCTGGCCTCATAAAATGAGTTCGGGAGGATTCCCTCTTTTTCTATTGACTGGAATAGTTTCAGAAGGAATGGTACCAGCTCCTCTTTGTACCTCTGGTAGAATTCGGCTATGAATCTGTCTGGTTCTGGACTCTTTTTGGTGGTTGGCTATTAATTATTGCCTCAATTTCAGAGCCTGTTATTGGTCTATTTAGAGAACCAACTTCCTCCTAGGTTAGTCTAGGGAGGGTGTATGTGTCCAGGAATTTATCCATTTTTTCTAGATTTTCTAGTTTATTTGCATAGAGGTGTTTATAGTATTCTTTGATGGTAGTTTGTATTTTTGTGGGATCAGTGGTGATATCCCCTTTATCATTTTTAATTGCAGCTATTTGATTCTTCCCTCTCTTCTTCTTTATTAGTCTGGCTAGTGTTCTATCAATTTTGTTGATCTTTTCAAAACACTAGTTCCTGGATTCATTTATTTTTTGGAGTGTTTTTTGTGTCTCTATCTTCTTCAGTTCTACTCTGATCTTAGTTATTTCTTACCTTGTGCTAACTTTTGAATTTGTTTGCTTTTGCTTCTCTAGTTCTTTTAATTGTGATGTTAGGGTGTCAATTTTAGATCTTTCTTGCTTTGTATTGTGGACAGTTAGTGCTATAAATTTCCCTCCACACACTGCTTTACATGTGTCCCAGAGATTCTGGTACATTGTGTCTTTGTTCTCATTGGTTTCAAAGAACATCTTTATTTCTGCCTTCAGTTCGTTATTTACCTAGTAGTCATTCAGAAGCAGGTTGTTCGGTTTCCATGTAGTTGTGCAGTTTGAGTGAGTTTCTTAATCCTGAGTTCTAATTTGATTGCACTGTGGTCTGAGAGACAGTTTGCTGTGATTTCTGTTCTTTGACATTTGCTGAGGAGTGCTTTACTTCCAATTATGTGGTCAATTTTAGAATAGGTGCAATGTGGTGCTGAGGAAAATGTATATTCTGTTGATTTTTTTGTGGGGGAGGGAGTTCTGTAGATGTCTACTAGGTCTGCTTGGTGCTGAGCTGAGTTCAAGTCCTGGATATCCTTGTTAACCTCCTCTCTCATTGATCTGTCTAATATTGACAGTGGGGTGTTAAAGTCTCCCATTATCATTGTGTGGGAGTCTAAATCTCTTTTTAGGTCTCTAACGACTTGCTTTATGAAGCTGGGTGCTCCTGTAACGAATCTGGGTGCTCCTGTATTGGGTGCATATATATTTCGGACAGTTAGCTCTTCTTGTTGAAGTGATCCCTTTACCACTACATAATGGCCCTCTTTGTCTCTTTTGATCTTTGTTGGTTTAAAGTCTGTTTTATCAGAGACAAGGATTGCAAACTCTGCTTTTTTTTATTTTCCATTTGCTTGGTAGATCTTCCTCCATTCCTTTATTTTGAGCCTATTTGTGTCTCTGCATGTGAGATGGGTCTCCTGAATACAGCACACTGATGGGTCTTGACTATCCAATTTGCCAGTCTGGGTCTTTTAATTGGGTCATTTAGCCTATTTACATTTAATATTGTTATATGTGAATTTGATCCTGTCATTATGATGTTAGCTGGTTAATTTGCCTATTAATTGATACAGTTTCTTCATAGCATCGGTGGTCTTTACAATTTGGCATGTTTTTGCAGTGGCTTGTACCAATTGTTCCTTTCCATGTTTAGTGCTTCCTTCAGGAGCCCTTGTAAGGCACGACTGGTGGTGACAAAATCTCACAGCATTTCCTTTTCTGTAATGGATTTTATTTCTCCTTCACTTATGAAGCTTAGTTTGTCTAGATATGAAATTCTGGGTTGAAAATTCTTTTCCTTAAGAATGTTGAATATTGGCCCCCACTCTCTTCTGGCTTGTAGGGTTTCCTCTGAGAGATCAGCTGAAAGTCGGCTTCCCTTTGCGTGTAACCTGACCTTCATGGCTGCCCTTAACATTTATTCCTTCATTTCACCCTTGGTGAATTTGACAATTATGTTTCTTGGGTTTGCTCTTCTCAAGGAGTATCTTTGTGGTGTTCTTTATATTTCCTGAATTTGAATGTTGGCATTCCTTGCTAGGTTGGGGAAGTTCTCCTGGATAATATCCTGAAGAGTATTCTCCAACTCAGTTTTATTCTGCCTGTCACTTTCAGGTACACCAATCAAACGTAGATTTGGTCTTTTCACATAGTGTTTCTTTTTACTTTTCTCTAATCTTGTCATCTCACTTTATTTAATTAATTTGATCTTCAATCACCGATATCCTTTCTTGCTCTTGATCGAATCGCCTACTAAAGCTTGTGCATGTGTCATGAAGTTCTCGTGCCATGGTTTTCAGTTTCATCAGGTCCTTTAAGGTCTTCTCTACACTGTTTATTCTAGTTAGCCATTCTTCTAACTTTTTTTCAAGGCTTTTAGCTTCCTTGTGATGGGTTTGAATATGCTCCTTTAGCTCAGAGAATTTTGTTATTACCAACCTTTTGAAGCCGCCTTCTGTCAGCTCGTCAAATTCATTCTCCATCCAGCTTTGTTCCCTTTCTGGCGAGCAGCTGTGATCCTTTGGTGGAGGACAGGCGCTCTGGTTTTTAGAATTTTCAGCTTTTCTGCTCTGTTTTCTTCTCATCTTTGTGGTTTTATCTACCTTTGGTCTGTGATTTTTGTGACCTACAGGTGAGGTTTTGGTGTGGATGTCCTTTTTGTTGATGTTGATGCTATTCCTTTCTGTTTGTTAGTTTTTCTTCTAACATTCAGGTCCCTCAGCTGCAGGTCTGTTGGAGTTTGCTGGAGGTCCACTCCAGAGCCTGTTTGCCTGGGCATCACCAGCAGAAGCTGCTGAACAGCAAATATTGCTGCCTGATCCTTCCTCTGGAAGCTTCTGCATGAGGTGTCTGCTGGCCCCTACTGGGACGTGTCTCCCAGTTAGACTACAGGGGTGTCAGGGACCCACTTGAGGAGGCAGTCTGTCCATTCTCAGAGCTCAAATGCCATGCTGGCAGAACCACTTCTCTCTTCAGAGTTGTCAGACAGGGACATTTAAGTCTGCAGAAGTTGTCCACTGCCTTTTGTTCAGCTATGCCCTGCCCTCAGAGATGGAGTCTATAGAGGCAGTAAGCCTTGCTGAGCTGCGGTGGGCTCTACCCAGTTCAAGCTTCCTGGTCACTTTGTTTACCTTGAAGCCTCAGCAATGGCAGATGCCAGATGCCCCTCCCCGCACTAGGCTGCAGCCTCACAGGTGGATCTCAGACTGCCACGCTCGCAGTGAGTCATGCTTCATGGGTGTGGGACCCAGCAAGGCAGGCACAGGAGAGAATCTCCTGGTCTGCTGGTTGGTAAGACTGTGGGAAAAGCACAGTATTTGGGTGGGACTGTACCGATTTTCCAGGTACAGTCTGTCATAGCTTCCCATGGCTAGGAAAAAGAAATCCCCGATCCCTTGTGCTTCCTGAGTGAGGTGATGCCCTGCCCTGCTTTGGCTCACCCTCCGTGGGCTGCATGCACTGTCTAACCAGTCCCAATGAGATGAACCAGGTACCTCAGTTGGAAATACAGAAATCACCCATCTTCTGTGTTGATCATGCTGGGAGCAGCAGACTAGAGCTGTTCCTATTCAGTCATCTTGGCCATTCAGTAAAGTTATTTAATTTAAAACATTATCTGAGACAATGCTATTTCTACTTTTGAGTGTATAAAAAAATTTTTTTTAATGAAATGATGATGATAGTTGATGAGATCTAAAAAATAAAAGGTTAATAACACATCCAAAGATTTTTTGAAAATCAAATTGGTCTGTGGGAATGACTGTTTTAGGGAATTTTGGTCATGTATAGAAATTGAAGGATTACATATAAAGAAACCTTTGAAATTTGTATTTATTTGTAGACTTTAAGCAAACAGAGCCAAATCAGATCCTGTCAAAAGTTACTGATTGTGATTTACAATGAAATGAGATCTACCTATACATCATCGTGTTCTTAGAATATAATGTACATTGTGAATAACTAGATATAGTTTATGACTGAATACAAACCCAATCTTTAAACTTACAAATATATATAATACCTACACAAATCAAAAGTTTCAAGGTACACTGGTAGTAAAGATTAAAATGCACAAATTCTAAACTGTTTTAAAATGGTCTATTTTAAAACTACTGACTTACATAACTTTGGCTATTAATCAAAATATAACTTTGGGGATATTGAGGAAATGGTCGAGATGACATTTTCAAATAAGAAGTAGTGGGAAGTAAGAAACCTTGATGTGAGCACTGCTTCATAGTGTAAAACTGACAAAATAATTGTTAAGTAAAAAGGTATATCTTTGAAATTGAAGGTGACTAGCTATGTGAATGCTGTAATGCTGTTAACAATACATAAAGAAGGTTAAAATATATTCTATTACATGTATTCTATGTATTCTATTACAGTGGTTCTATTACATTAAAGGTGTCTCAGAAAATTCTGCTACAATGTTCAAGTCCAATAAATTAACAAGTGACTTCTTTGCCTGGTAAGCTATTTGTTAACATTTTGCTAGCTGTCAAAAGGACTGACAGATTATGCAGCTTAATTTAAATTTTAATAAAAATGCAAAGATCATTCAAAATAAACACATATAATTATGCACTGTGAAAAGCAGTATTGAATACTTCAGAAGAGCAACACAAGAAAATTAATTTCACCCTACTGGTTTTTATGCACCTACAAGTCTCAGACTGCAATGTCACAGATGATCTCAACTCAAGCAGGATTATTGAAAAGCTGAATGAGTTGAGGTGGTAACTTGACTGCCTCTTCCCCTTGCTAATAACTTTGCCTATTAACTTGGGACTGTGAAATGATTTAAATAGTATGGCCTCCACGAACTGATGATCAGTTATTAAATAAAAATGGTCTGCCCTACATGGTAACATTAGTTCCCAAGAAAATGACTTTTTTGACCCCAAATATGGCATCTGGTATCCAATCTAAAAAAGTTTACTGGGTTAATTCTACTTTTGTCTTAAACTATTAATATGATCAATAAATACGTACTGTTTAGTTCCCAAAAGAAAGTGTTTTGTTTTGTTTCATGTGTTTGAAGTATTAAAAGATCATTTAACTTACTTTTGAACTTTTTCATTGGTTACTTGGGAGGCCTCTATGGCATGTTGAAGTTGTAATTCCATATTTGCTCGCTCTGTCAGAGCTTGTTGCAGTTGAGTAGCCAGTTCCTCATTTTGTTGTTGAGTGATGGAAACAATGTTCTCTCTGTTTTTTAAAGCTTCTTCATATGTACTCAGGGCATAGTTAAACTGATCCTTCAGATTTTCTTCTTGAGATAAAGATTTGTGTAAACTGAGAAAATATTAAAAAATAATTTAAAGATAAGTAATGTAGACTGAGTGATCTATGATCTATTTAACAAAAACCTCCATTTAGAATCTCTAATTCTAAAAATCAATAAATACTTAAATGAGCAAATGAAAATAATTTTTATGTCACAACATATAAAATTGATAATTTTTCTGCTTCTAGGCTGAAAACCCAGACAAATGACTATGCTACCAAAGCATACAAAAAGATGCTGCAAGATGTTAATTTAATTAAATCAGTGTAAATATTACATTCAATTTTCTTTAAAAGGAATAGAGAACTGGAAAATAAAGTATCTCTAGGCAAATATAAGAATGTAATAAGCTGAAAGAAGTGAGAAGAGAATGGGCATTGGTTTAGGAGGTTGAGGGTCTATTCTTCCAAGCACTTAATGAGAATGGATGAGGTTTATGCAAATACTGACCAGCCTTCTACACAGCATTTTCTACTTGTCACAGTTGAGATATAAATGAATTTAAAATCACTGGTCAGATTGCACAGAAATAATATGTATTCATATATATGTGTGTATATATATATTTTTTTGGCTAATGAATCTTATAACAAATACATCTACTCATTAAGTCATACAGAGAAATAGCATATAAATTAAGACTAAATGAATGCAGAAGAAAATGCAGACAAATAGAATCCTAAAATGCTAAAGGTCAAATCTTTGATATGTCATTACCACCTACCACCTGAGGTTATTCTGAAATGGCACCAAGCACCTCACTCAATTAAATAAAGACATTTTGAAAATATAAATATTTAATAAGAGAAATTTAAAATCCACACAGGAGATGTTCTTTTTTATTAAATATCATTTCAGTATATGCATACAAAGGAAATGTCGATTGGAGACATTTGAAGTAAAACAACTTAACTATATAATATAGATTGATAATGTGAAGGAAAGCAATATCATTATTAAACCTGCAAAAAGCTAGTCAGTGAACTTTGGCATTGTCCTAATACCTCGTGTGATACTTTCTTTAAAACTGTTCAAACTAATTATACATTTCCTTTTTTAGTTTAAGTTACCTATAAGCCTTTACAGTATGCTTATTTTGGAGAAGGCGTCCCATAGAACTAGGATGGACATGAAACAAGGACAGTCAGCATACCAGATGAAATCATTTCAGGATTCAAATTCCTTCCTAAGAATACAGACTGTTACTAAGCCCTGGTCAATTGGTTACTACCTAGAAAATTAGAATGGTATGTAGTGCCACATTTGTGGAGTGCAAAAAATATCTTTTTTCATGGTTTTCACATTGTTATTAATCTAACTAACCCTACTTCATTTCTTCTCAGTTTTTTCTACCAACCTATGTGCCTAAGGACTGTCTCTTGCCCATTTTCCTATTTTTTCTGTGTCCTCTCACTTTCTGCATCTCGTCTGTTCCAAGTTCCAATTTTCTTTAGCTCACCCTCTGTATCTCCTTGAAAGACGCAAGAAAGAAAGAAATTAAAAAGAAACAAACTAAAAGCTAAACCTTAACAAAGGTACTTTATGTTCTTTATGCTTAAAACATTATTAGTTATATTTTGATTTGTTAACTACATTTTAAATTACACAAGGTGCATATATACAAAGTATTCAGCTTGAAAAAATGTGAAGAACAAAATACAGAACAAACACAGAAATCTAGAAGACCCCTAGTGTTCCCTCCCATTTTTTCCCCTCCCCAAAAGGTAAGTACTAATCCAACTTTTATCAAAATGTAAATTGCCTATTTTTAAACTTTTTGTCTGGCTTATTTTCCTCAACAATTGGTATGTGAAGTTCACCTTGCTGTTGCATATCATTCATTGCTTTTTATTGCTATAAAATATTCTGTTATATACATATGCCATAACTTATTTAACTATTCCACTGTTGTTGCTATGAATATTCTTGTACATGTCTTTTGATGGACCTAGGTATTCATGTCTAAAGTAGAATTTCTCCAAGGTTATGCATTATTTTCAGATTTAGTACACTGATAATAGATGCTGATTTAGATTTAGATGCTGCTAATAGTCTTCTAAATTAGTTGTACCAATTTATACTCCCATCAGCAAAATATGAGAGTTTCAATTGCTTTATATCCTCCCTCAGAATGACATTGGCAAGTGCTTTTAACTTTAGTTATTTTAATATGGATGCAGTGATATTTCATTCTATTCATATTGTCTTATGTACGTGTATGTTGATTGATTGATTGAGACAAGGTCTCACTGTTTCCCAGGCTGACCTTGAACTCCTGGGCTCAAACAATCCTCCTGCCTCAGCCTCTTGAGTAGCTTGGACTATGGGCATATGCCACCATGCTTGACTCTTAATGCTGTCTTTTGATGAAGGTAAGTTCTCAATTTAAATAAAGTTCAATTTATCATTGTTTCTTTAATGGCAATGCTTTTTGTAAACTGTTTAAAAAATCTTAGCCTACTCCATTCCCTTATATTTTAACTTTACGTATATGGCCTAATTTAAAACTCAGTGAGACAGCTTAGTTTGGGAATTCTGCATTTGTCTATCATGCCTAAAGCAGTAACCAGTATACTGTAACCAATTAGAATCAATTATTAAGTTTTAAAAATCTCACCATTATTAAAATTATGAGCATCCTGATTTAATTTCCTAATCACTCCTCACTTCCTAGTCTTTTATCATTTAATTTTTAGGGGGCAAATTTATACCTGATTTTGATTTTTCTCTCAGATGGACATGTTTGGATTGTACCCGCAAGTTCAAAAGCTTCTTAGCATTCAAAATGTATTGGAAACCTGTTAATTACCACCAAGACTTTCCCAAACAAGGGACATGATCTTTTTAAAAAGATGGAAGTAGATAATGTCACTTAAAATCCTGCAATAGCATTTTCTTGCATTTTTAAGAGAAAACAGTATCTAAAAATAAATGCTATGTTAACTCACTAAATGTCACAACTTGCATGAGAAGTCCTATTAATATTCCTTTTTTGGGGGGTGCGAGCAAGATGGCCAAATAGGAACAGCTCCAGCCTCCAGCTCCCAGTGCGAGTGACACATGAGACAGGTGATTTCTGCATTTTCAACTGAGGTACTGGGTTCATCTCACTGGGGAGTGCTGGACAATCAGTGCTGGTCAGCTAGTGCAGCCCAACCAGCCAGAGCTGAAGCAGGGCGAGGCATGGCTTCACTTGGGAAGTGCAAGGGGGAATGGAATCCCTTTAGAAACTGAGACACACAACACCTGGAAAATCGGGTAACTCCCACGCTAATACTGCGCTTTACCAAGGGTCTCAGCAAAAGGCACACCAGATTATATTCCACACCTGGCCAGGAGGATCCCACACCCATGGAGCCTCCCTCATTGCTAGCACAGCAGTCTGAGATCTAACTGCAAGGCAGCAGCGAGGCTGGGGGAGGGGTGCCCGCCATTGCTGAGACTTAAGTAGGTAAACAAAGCCTCCTGGAAGCTGGAACAGGGTGGAGCTCACAGCAGCTCAAGGAGGCCTGCCTATCTCTGTAGACTCCACCTCTGGGGACAAGGCGTAGCAAAGAAAAAAAAAAAGCATCAGCAGAAACGTCTGCAGATGTCCATGACCCTGTCTGACAGCTTTGAAGAGAGCAGTGGCTCTCCCAGCCCAGAGGCTGAGATCTGAGAATGGACAGTCTGCCTGCTCAAGTGGGTCCCTGACCCCTGAGTAGCCTAACTGGGAGACATCCCCCACTAGGGGCAGTCTGACACCCCACACCTCACAGGGTGGAGTACACCCCTGAGAGGAAGCTTCCAAAGCAAGAATCAGACAGGTACACTTGCTGTTCAGAAATATTCTATCTTCTGCAGCCTCTGCTGCTGATACCCAGGCAAACAGGGTCTGGAGTGGACCTCAAGCAATCTCCAACAGACCTACGGCTGAGGGTCCTGACTGTTAGAAGGAAAACTAACAAACAGAAAGGACACCCACACCAAAACCTCATCAGTTCATCACCAGTATCAAAGACAAAAGGCAGATAAAACCACAAAGATGGGGAAAAAGCAGGGCAGAACAGCTGGAAATTCAAAATATTCAAAAAATCAGAGCGCATCTCCCCCTCCAAAGGAACGCAGCTCATCGCCAGCAATGGATCAAAGCTGGACGGAGAATGACTCTGACGAGTTGAGAGAAGAAGGTGTCAGTCGATCAAACTTCTCAGAGCTAAAGGAGGAACTACGTACCCAGCGCAAAGAAACTAAAAATCTTGAAAAGAGAATAGAAGAATGGATAACTAGAATAATCAATGCAGAGAAGGCCACAAACGAACTGACAGAGATAAAAACTATAACACGAGAAGTACGTGACAAATGCACAAGCTTCAGTAACCGAATCGATCAACTGGAAGAAAGAGTATCAATGATTGAAGATCAAATGAATGAAATGAAGCAAGAAGAGAAGTCTAAAGGAAAAAAAGGAAAAAGAAATGAACAAAGCCTCCAAGAAATATAGGATTATGTGAAAAGACCAAATCTACGTCTGATTGGTGTGCCTGAAAGTGAGGGGGAAAATGGAACCAAGTCGGAAAACACTCTTCAGGATATCATCCAGGAGAACTTCCCCAACCTAGTAAGGCAGGCCAACATTCAAATTCAGGAAATACAGAGAATGCCGCAAAGATACTCCTCGAGAAGAGCAACTCCAAGACACATAATTGTCAGATTCACCAAAGTTGAAATGAAGGACAAAATGTTAAGGGCAGCCAGAGAGAAAGGTTGGGTTACCCACAAAGGAAAGCCCATCAGACTGGCAGCAGATCTCTCAGCAGAAACTCTCCAAGCCAGAAGACAGTGGGGGCCAATATTCAACATTCTTAAACAAAAGAATTTTCAACCCAGAATTATATCCAGCCAAACTGAGTTTCATAAGTGAAGGAGAAATAAAATCCTTTATAGACAAGCAAATGCTTAGAGATTTTGTCAACACCAGGCCTGCCCTACAAGAGATCCTGAAGGAAGCATTAACATGGAAAGGAACAATCGGTACCAGCCATTGCAAAAACATGCCAAAATGTAAAGACCATCGATGCTAGAAAGAAACTGCATCAACTAATGAGTAAAATAACCAGCTAATATCATAATGACAGGATCAAGTTCACACATAACAATATTAACCTTAAATGTAAATGGACTAAATGGTCCAACTAAAAGACACAGACTGGCAAATTGCATAAAGAGTCAAGACCCATCAGGTTGCTGTATTCAGGAGACCCATCTCACATGCAGAGACACACATAGGCTCAAAATAAAGGGATGGAGGAAGATCTACCAAGCAAATGGAGAACAAAAAAAAGGAAAGGGTTGCAATCCTAGTCTCTGATAAAACAGACTTTAAACCATCACAGATCAAAAGAGACAAAGAAGGCCATTACATAATGGTAAAGGGATCAATTCAACAGGAAGAGCTAACTCTCCTAAATATATATGCACCCAATACAGGAGCACCCAGATTCATAAAGCAAGTCCTTAGAGACTTACAAAGAGACTTAGACTCTCATACATTAATAATGGGAGACTTCAACACCCCACTGTCAACATTAGACAGATCAACGAGACAGAAAGTTAAAAAGGATATCCAGGAATTGAACTCAACTCTGCACCAAGCGGACCTAATAGACATCTACAGAACTCTCCACCCCAAATCATCAGAATATACATTCTTCTCAGCACCATATTGCACTTATTCCAAAATTGACCACATAGCTGGAAGTAAAGCACTCCTCAGCAAATGGAAAAGAATAGAAATTATAACAAACTGTCTCTCAGACCACAGTGCAATCAAACTAGAACTCAGGACTAAGAAACTCAATCAAAACCACTCAACTACATGGAAACTGAACAACCTGCTCCTGAATGACTACTGGGTACATAACGAAATGAAGGCAGAAATAAAGATGTTCTTTGAAACCAATGAGAACAAAGATACAACATACCAGAATTTCTGGGACACATTTAAAGCAGTGTGTAGAGGGAAATTTATAGCACTAAATGCCCACAAGAGAAAGCAGGAAAGATCTAAAACTGACACCCTAACATCACAATTAAATGAACTAGAGAAGCAAGAGCAAACACATTCAAAAGCTAGCAGAAGGCAAGAAATAACTAAGATCAGAGCAGAACTGAAGGAGATAGAGACACAAAAAACCCTCCAAAAAATCAATGAATCCAGGAGCTGGTTTTTTGAAAAGATCAATAAAATAGATAGACCACTAGCAAGACTAATAAAGAAGAAAAGAGAGAAGAATCAAATAGACGCAATAAAAAATGATAAAGGGGATATCACCACCAACTCCACAGAAATAGAAACTACCATCAGAGAATACTATAAACACCTCTATGCAAATAAACTAGAAAACCTAGAAGAAATGGATAATTTCTTGGACACTTACACTCTCCCAAGACTAAACCAGGAAGAAGCTGAATCCCTGAATAGACCAATAGCAGGCTTTGAAATTGAGGCAAAATTAATAGCTTACCAACCAAAAAAGCCCAGGACCAGATGGATTCACAGCCGAATTCTACCGGCGGTACAAGAAGGAGTGGTACCATTCCTTCTGAAATGATTCCAATCAATAGAAAAAGAAGGAATCCTCCCTAACTCATTTTATGAGGCCAACATCATCCTGATACCAAAGCCTGGCAGAGACACAGCAAAAAAAGAGAATTTTAGACCAATATCCCTGATAAACATTGATGCAAAAATCCTCAATAAAATACTGGCAAACTGAATCCAGCAGCACATCAAAAAGCCTATCCACCATGATCAAGTGGGCTTCATCCCTGGGATGCAAGGCTGGTTCAACATATGCAAATCAATAAACGTAATCCAGCATATAAACAGAACCAAAGACAAAAACCACATGATTATCTCAATAGATGCAGAAAAGGCCTGTGACAAAATTCAACAGCCCTTCATGCTAAAAACTCTCAATAAATTCGGTATTGATGGAACGTACCTCAAAATAATAAGAGCTATTTATGACAAACCCACAGCCGATATCATACTGAATGGGCAAAAACTGGAAGCATTCCCTTTGAAAACTGGCACAAGACAGGGATGCCCTCTCTCACCACTCCTGTTCAACATAGTGTTGGAAGTTCTGGCTAGGGCAATCAGGCAAGAGAAAGTAATAAAGGGTATTCACTTAGAAAAAGAAGAAGTCAAAATGTCCCTGTTTGCAGATGACATGATTGTATATTTAGAAAACTCCATCATCTCAGCCCAAAACCTCCTTAAGCTGATAAGCAACTTCAGCAAAGTCTCAGGATACAAAATCAATGTGCAAAAATCACAAGCATTCTTATACACCAGTAACAGACAAACAGAGAGCCAAATCAGGAATGAACTTCCATTCACAATTGCTTCAAAGAGAATAAAATACCTAGGAATCCAATTTACAAGTGATGTAAAGGACCTCTTCAAGGAGAACTACAAACCACTGCTCAGTGAAATAAAGGAGGACACAAACAAATGGAAGAACATACCATGCTCATGGATAGAAAGAATCAATATTGTGAAAATGGCCATACTGCCCAAGGTAATCTATAGATTCAATGCCATCCCCATTAAGCTACCAATGAGTTTCTTCACAGAATTGGAAAAAACTGCTTTAAAGTTCATATGGAACCAAAAAAGAGCCCGCATTGCCAAGATAATCCTAAGCCAAAAGAACAAAGCTGGAGGCATCACACTATCTGACTTCAAAATGTACTACAAGGCTACAGTAACCAAAACAGCATGGTAGTGGTAGCAAAACAGAGATATGGACCAATGGAACAGAACAGAGCTCTCAGAAATAATACCACATATCTACAGCCATCTGATCTTTGACAAACCTGAGAAAAACAAGAAATGGGGAAAGGATTCCCTATTTAATAAATGGTGCTGGGAAAATTGGCTAGACATAAGTAGAAAGCTGAAACTGGATCCTTTCCTTACTCCTTATATGAAAATTAATTCAAGATGGATTAGAGACTTAAATGTTAGACCTAATACCATAAAAACCCTAGAAGAAAACCTAGGTAATACTATTCAGGACATAGGCCTTGGCAAGGACTTCATGTCTAAAACACCAAAAGCAACAATAAGATAAGCAAAGTTTAAAATCACTCTTCCAGTTTTAAAATTATATAATTCTTTATAAATTTAACTTTTATAATTTAGTGTAGAAGGTAAAACTTTAAAAATATTTTTACTCACTAATATTTGATATGATCATATTTCTAATTCACATCAAATAAGCCTGCACATTGTCTCCTATGTTGCTCACCACATTAAGTCCAATGGCAGGCCAAGGTAGAAAATGTCCTTAATATGTATTACTCCAGTGAGTACCATGTAATAGATTTCCCTTCTGAAGTGGTTTCTGTCTTAGTTTTGATGTTCCCTGGTCTATTACTTTGTCTATGGCCCTGACTATTTTCCTGGTCCCTGACTCTCTATGCCACCCCAGCTAAATATAACTTGGAATTATCAGGTTTATGAGCCACTTATATGTTTTGCTTACAGATATTTATATTCTCTTCAACTTGTCTGCCTACCTGCTCATTGAACTCTCTCTTAATTGTAATGTTACACATGGATTCAGCCTTTTTTTGCAATTAGTACTTTTCCATTTATACCAAGTTTTGATGCTACTTTTCCTGACTTCCTCTCTTGTCTCCATGATCAGGTATTGGCCAAGTCCTTACAGGAGATCATTTTACTCATCATCCTAGAATATGCACTTATTATTCTGTTTATGCTTCATTTATTTTACAGTAATTGCTCAATCATTAGTGTGTTGTATATATGCTATTTATTTTAATTGGATATATATTTTTGGATTAAAATTTAGAGATGAGGTACAACAATATAGATCAGTAGGTCTTAACCAGGAGTAATTTTGTTCCTCAGAGGACATTCTGCAACATCTGAAGACATTTTTGTCACAACTGGTGGGGGTAGTGGGGAGGGTGAGATGGTACTCGCATTTAGTAAATAGAAGCTAGAGATGCTGGTAAACAGAGGATAGATTCCTACAACAGAGAATTATCCAGACCACTATGTCAACAATTTCAGTCTTGTCATTCACTCTGAGTAACACTGGGAAAAAAAGTTACCTACTGAATATTATTTTCCTCAACTCCAAAATCATGAGAAAAATATCATGGAAATCATATGAGAACGAAATGAGGTGATCTACATGTGTCAAAATAACTGGCACAATATCTGCCAGAGAATAGGCATTCGTATCTGTATAATTGTTAAAAGGAATTACTTATATCTAATTAACTTTGTACAAAATGTTACACAATACTCAAGTATTTTATAAACATTTTACTGAGAAAAACAACTGCCTGTCCCTACAGGTTTTTCATGAATTGGAAGAAGGAAACTAGTTTTCTTAACCTTTGTTCGCTTACTGATAACATTCTTAAATCATTCTTTTCTAAAAAAAATGGGCAGGTTTGGCTTGTTTTACTGAATTAAAATAAAACCTAAGCAAATATGAAATGTAGAAGTATGTGCTGCTTTTTCCTAAGAATACATTTCTGAAAGGATAATGTCTACTTTTATTTCCTGGTTTACTACATCAATTAATTTGCTAAGACCCTTTCAAGAAGATAGTTGAAGCTGAGTATGGTGGTTCATGCTTTAATATCAGCACTTTGGGAGGCAAAGGCAGGAGAATTGCTTGAGACAAGGAGTTCTAGACCAGACTGAGCAACATAGCAAGACCCCGTCTTAAACATTATTTTTAATTGAAAAAAGAAAATCATTGACTTCCTCACTTATTTTTAAGGAAATCAGCATATGCTACAGTATAATAGGCTTTAATTTTTAATGACATACAGATAGAGGGAAATATATTCAGCATGGATAAGAGTGTGGATGTGGAAGCTTAATCTGCAAATCAAACAGTCTAGTAACTTCAATGATTTGCTTCCACTGTTACTGCAGTTGATTTATTTTAATAAAATAACTTGCTAAAGTACTTTCAGAGAAAAAATAATTTCTTTATTATAAAGCAAACCAATTAATACTGCACTTAAAATTTCAAGAATCTTAAACTGGATAACTTGTCAATATATTTATTAATATTTATTAAAAGCTTTCTGGATGCTACATTTCACAATACAAATTGGGTGTCACTAAATATCTGTTGAATTCATGCTTAGAAATGTAAAACCTATACAAATAATTCCAAGGAAGCATTAAAAAATATCGAAGTTTTTGGAGGTTTTTTTGAGACAGTCGTGCTCTTTCACCTAGGCTGGAGTGCAGCAGCATGATCTTAGCTCACTGCAACCTTCACCTCCAGGGTCCAAGTGATTCTACTACCTCAGCCTCCTGAGTAGCTGGGACTACAGGCACACGCCACTACACCCAGCTAATTTTTGTATTTTTGGTAAAGGCAGAGTTTCGCTATGTTGCACAGGCTGGTCTTGAACTCCTAATCTCAAGTGATCCACTTACCTTGGCCTCTCAAAGTGCTGGGATTACAGGCCTGAGCCATTGCGCCTAGCCAAAAATATCTAACTATTAAATATACTACAGCACCTGGAATTGATGTAGGGCCAGCTCCTGATTATCTAAGAGTATATTGTGTGCTTCATAAATTTGGTGATGTGGGAAGCAGAGTGGTAGGAGATTATACTCACAAAGCCACTTATGTTTATATACCACTGTATAGCTCACAGGCAACAAAATTTATCTTGAATTTTATCATATAATACATAATGGGCATCACTAAAATGAAAAAATTATACTGTCAAACTTAATAGAAGGTAGACTTCTGCTTTTGAGGAGATGGAAGAAATAGAAGATGCAATTAAGAAACAAATGGAGGATTTGCTGGCAAGATGGCTGAATAGGAACAGCTGTGGGCTGCAGCTCCCAGGGAGATCAACACAGAAGGCAGGTGATTTCTGCATTTCCTACTGAGGTACCTGGTTCATCTCATTCGGACTGATTGGACAGTGGGTGCAGCCCATGGAGGGTGAGCCAAAGCAGGATGGGGCATTGCCTCACCTGGGAAGTGTAAGGGGTTGGGAAATTTTCTTCCCTACCCAAGGGAAGCTGTGAGGGACTGAGACTGAATAACTGTGCATTCTGGCCCAGATACTGCGGTTTTCCCACGGTCTTCGCTACCTGCAGACCAGGAGATTCCCTCTGGTGCCTACACCACTAGGGTCCTGGGTTTCAAGCACAAAACTGGGCAGCCGTTTGGGCAGACACTGAGCTAGCTGCAAGAGTTTTTTTCCATACCCCAGTGGCACCTGGAATGCTAGTGAGACAGACTGTTTACTCCCCTGGAAAGGGGGCTGAAGCCAGGGAGCCAAGTGGTCTGGCATGGCAGGTCGCACCCCCACAGAGCCCAGCAAGTTAAGATCCACTGGCTTGAAATTCTCACTGCCAGTACAGCAGTATGAGGTCGACCTCAGATGCACCAGCTTGGTGTCAGGAGGGGCATCCACCACTGCTGAGGCTTGAGTAGGCGGTTTTACCCTCACAGTGTAAACAAAGCTGCAGGGAAGTTCGAACTTGGTGGAGCCCACTGCAGCTCAGCAAGGCCACTGTGGCCAGACTGCCTCTCTAGATTCCTCCTCTCTGGGCAGGGCATCTCTAAAAAAAAAAAAAAAAAAAAAAAAAAAGGCAGCAGCACCAGTCAGGAGCTTATAGATAAAACCTTCATCTCCCTGGGTGGGACAGAGCACCTGAGGAAGGGGCGGCTGTGGGCGCAGCTACGGCAGAGTTAAATGTCCCGGCCTGATGGCTGTGAAGAGACCAGCAGATCTTGCAGCACAGCATTTAAACTCTGCTAAGGGTCAGACTGCCTCCTCAAGTGGGTCCCTGACCCCTATGTATCCTGACTTGGAGACACCTCCAAGTAGGGGCCAACAGACACCTCATACAGAAGAGCTCTGGCTGGCATCTGGGGGGTGCCCCACTAGGACGAAGCTTCCAGAGGAGAGAACAGGCAGCAATTATGGCTATTCTGCAACTTCTGCTGGCGATACCCAGGCAAACAGGGTCTGGAGTGGAAATCCAGCAAAATCCAGCACACCTGCAGCAGAGGGGCCTGACTGTTAACAGGAAAACTAACAAACAGAAAGCGATAGCATCAACATTAACAAAAAGGACGTCCGGTCAGAGACCCAATCCGAAGGTCACCAACAGCAAAGACCAAAGATAGATAAATCCATGAAGATGGGGAGAAACCAGCACAAAAGGCTGATAATTCCAAAATCCAGAATGTCTCTTCTCCAAAGGATCACAACTCCTTGCCAGCAAGGGAACAAAACTGGATGGAGAATGAGTTTGATGAACTGACAGAAGTAGGCTGTAGAAGGTAGGTAATAACAGACTCCTCTGAGCTAAAGGAGCATGTTCTAACCCAATGCAAGGAAGCTAAGAACCTTGAAAAAAGGTTAGAGGAATTGCTAACTAGAATAACCAGTTTACAGAAGAACATAAATGACCTGATAAAGCTGAAAAACACAGCACGAGAACTTTATGAAGCATACACAAATATCAATAGCCAAACTGATCAAGCGGAAGAAAGAATATGAGAGATTGAAGATCACCTTAATGAAATAAAGTGTGAAGATAAGATTAGAGAAAAAGAATGAAAAGGAACAAACAAAGCCTCCAAGATATATGGGACTATGTGAAAAGACCAAATCTACTTTTGATTGGTGTACCTGAAAGTGATGGGGAGAATGGAACCAAGTTGGAAAACACTCTTCAGGATATTATCAAGGAGAAATTCCCCAACCTAGCAAGACAGTCCAACATTCAAATTCAAAAAATACAGAGAACACCACAAAGATACTCCTTGAGAAGAGCAACTCCAAGACAGATAATCATCAGATTCACCAGGGTTGAAATGAAGGAAAAAATGTTAAGGGCAGCCAGAGAGAAAGGTCAGGTTACCCATAAAGGGAAGACCATCAGACTAACAGCGGATCTCTCAGCAGAAACAAATACAAGCCAGAAGAGAGTGGGGGACAATATTCAACATTCCTAAAGAAAAGAATTTTCAACCCAAAATTTCATATCCAGCCAAACTAAGTTTCATAAGCAAAGGAGAAATAAAATCCTTTACAAAGAAGCAAATGCTGAGAGATTTTTGTCATCACCAGGCCTGCCTTACAAGAGCTCCTGTAGGAAGCACTAAACATGGAAAGGAAAAACTGGTACCAGCCACTGCAAAAACATACCAAATTGTAAAGACCATCAACACTATGAAGAAACTGCATCAACTAATGGGCAAAATAACCAGCTAGCATCATAATGACAGGATCAAATTCAAACATAACAATATTATCCTTAAATATAAATGTGCTAAATGCCCCAATTAAGACACAGACTGGCAAACTGGATAAAGAGTCAAGACCCATCAGTGTGCTGTATTCAGGAGACCCATCTCACGTGCAAAGATGCACAAAGGCTCAAAATAAAGGGATAGAAGAATATTTACCAAGCAAATGGAAAGCGAAAAAACAACAACAACAACAAAAAAGCAGGAGTTGCAATCTTAGTCTCTGATAATACAGACTTTAAACCAACAAAGATCAAAAGAGACAAAGAAGGGTATGATAAAATGGTAAAGTGATCAATGCAACAAGAAGGGCTGTCAATGCAACAAGAAGGGCTGTCCTAAATATATATGCACTAAATACAGGAGCACCCAGATTCATAAAGCAAGTTCTTAGAGACCTATGAAGAGACTTAGACTCCCACACAATAATAGTGGGAGACTTTAACATCCCATTGTCAATATTAGACAGATCAACGAGACAGAAAATTAACAAGGACATTCAGGAATTGAATTCAGCTGTGCGCCAAGTGGACCCAACAGACATCTACAGAACTCTCCACCCTAAATCAACAGAATATACATTCCTCTCAGCACCTCATTGCACTTATTCAAAATTTGACCACATAATTGGAAGTGAAACACTCCTCAGGAAATGCAAAAGAACGGAAATCACAACAAACAGTCTCTCAGACCACAGTGAAATCAAATTAGAACTCAGGATAAGGAAACTGCACAACTACATGGAATCTGAACAACCTGTTCCTGAATAAGTACTGGGTAAATAATGAAATTAAGGCAGAAATAAAGATGTTCTTTGAAACCAATGAGAACAAAGACACAACGTACCAGAATCTCTGGGACACATTTAAAGCAGTGTGCAGATGGAAATTTATAGCACTAAATGCCCACAAGACAAAGCAGGAAATATCTAAAATTGACACCCTAATATCACAATTAAAAGAACTAGACAAGCAAGAGCAAACACATTCAAAAGCTAGCATAAGGTAATAAATAACTAAGATCAGAGCAGAACTGAAGGAGATAGAGACACAAAAAGCCCTTCAAAAAAATCAATGAATCCAGGAGCTGGTTTTGTGAAAAGATGAACAAAATAGATTCACTGCTAGCCAGACTAGTAAAGAAGAAAAGAGAGAAGAATCGAATAGATGCAATAAAAAGTGATAAAGGGGATATCACCACTGATCCCATAGAATATAAACTACCATCAGAGAATACTATAAACACCTCTACACAGATAAACTAGAAACTCTAGAAGAAATCGATAAATTTCTGCACACATACACCTTTCCGAGTCTAAACAAGGAAGAAGTAGAATCCCTGAATAGACCAATAAAAAGTTCTGAAATGGAGTCAGTAATTAATAGCCTATCAACCAAAAAAAGTCCAGGACCAGATGGACTCACAGTCAAATTCTCCCAGAGGTACAAAGAAGAGCTGGTACCATTCCTTCTGAAACTATTGCAAAGAACAGAAAAAGAAGTAATCCTCCCTAACTCATTTTATGAGGCCAGCATCATCCTGATACCAAAACCTGGCAGAGACAAACAAAACAAAAAAAGAAAATTTCAGGCAGATATCCTTGATAAACATTGATGCAAAAATCCTCAATAAAATACTTGCAAACCGAATCCAGCAGCACACCAAAAAGCTCATCCACCACGATCAAGTCAGCTTCATCCCTGGGATGCAAGGCTGGTTCAACATACGCAAATCAATAAACGTAATCCATCACACAAACAGAACCAATGACAAAAACCACATGATCTCATCAGATGCAGAAAAGGCCTTTGACAAAATTCAACAGCCCTCCATGCTAAAAACTCTCAATAAACTAGGTATTGATGGAACGTATCTCAAAATAATAAGAGCTATTTATGACAAACCCACAGCCAATATCATACTGAATGGGCAAAAACTGGAAGCATTCCCTTTGAAAACTGGCACAAGACAAGGATGCCCTTTCTTACCCACTCCCATTCAACATATTATTGGAAGTTCTGGCTAGGACAATCAGGCAAGAGAAAGCATTGATAGGTATTCAAATAGGAAGAGAGGAAGTCAAATTGTTTGCAGATGACATGATTGTATATTTAGAAAACCCCATTATCTCAGCCCAAAACCTCCTTAAGCTGATAAGCAACTTCAGCAAAGTCTCAGAATACAAAATCAATATGCAAAAATCACAAGCATTCCTATACACCAATAACAGACAAACAGACAGCCAAATCATGAGTGAACTCCCATTCACAAATGCTACAAAGAGAATAAAATACCTAGCAATACATCTTACAAGGGATATGAAGGATCTCTTCAAGAAAAACTACAAACCATTGCTCAAGGAAATAAGAGAGGACACAAATAAATGGAAAAACATTCCATGCTCATGGATAGGAAGAATCAATGTCTTGAAAATGACCATACTGCCTAAAGTAATTCATACATTCAATGCTCCTATCAAGCTACCATTGACTTTCTTCAAAAAATTAGAAAAACCTACTTTAAATTTCATATGGAACCAAAAAAAGACCTGCATTACCAAGACAATCCTAAGCAAAAAGAACAAAGCTGGAGACATCACACTACCTGACTTCCAGAACCTACAAAGAACTTAGACAAATTTACAAGAACAAAACAACTCCATCAAAAAGTGGGCAAAATATATGAACAGAAACTTCTCAAAAGAAGACATTAATGCAGCCAACAAACATATGAAAAAATTCTCATCATCACTGGTCATTAGATAAATGCAAATGAAATACCATCTCACGCCAGTTAGAATGGCGATGATTAAAAAGTCAGGAAATAACAGATGCTGGAGAGGATGTGGAGAAATAGGAATGCTTTTACACTGTTGGTGGGAGTGTAAATTAGTTCAGCCATTGTGGAAGACAGTGTAGCATTTCCTCAAGGATCTAGAACAAGAAATACCTTTTGACCCAGCAATCCCATTACTGGGTATATATCCAAAGGATTATAAATCATTCTAGTATAAAGACACATGCACACGTATGTTTACTGTGGCACTGTTCACAACAGCAAAGACTTGGAATCAACCCAAATGCCCATCAGTGATAGACTGGATAAAGAAAATGTGGCACATATACAACGTGGAATACAATGCAGTATAAAAAAGGATGAGTTCATGTCCTTTGCAGGGAAGTGGAGGTAACTGGAAACCATCATTCTCAGCCAACTAACACAAGAACAGAAAACCAAACACCTCATGTTCTCACCCATAAATGAGAGTTGAACAATGAGAACACATGGACACAGGGAGGGGAACATCACACACTGGAGCTTGTCGGTGGGTGGGGGTCAAGGGGAGGATAGTATTAGGAGAAATACCGAATGTAGGTGATGGGTTAATAGGTGCAGCAAACCACCATGGCACATGTATACCTATGTAACAAAAGTGCATGTTCTTCACATGTACCCCAGAACTTAAAGTATAACAATAGTAAAAAAGAAACAAATGGAAATTGTAGAACTGAAAATAAAATAACTGAAATGAAAAGCCCAGCGGATAGGCTTAATAGCAGAATTGAAGGGACAGAGAAAGAATAAGAGAACTGGAAGATAGAACAATAAAAACAATTCAATATGAAAAACTGAGACACAGACTGAAAAAAACTATCATAGCTTCAGGGACCTGTGGACTATAATAAAAGATCTAACGGGTACATGAGGTGGCCCACGCCTGTAATCCCAGCACTTTGGGAGGCTGAGGGGGGCGGATCACGAGGTCAAGAGATTGAGACCATCCTGGCCAACATGGTGAAATCTCATCTCTACTAAAAAATACAAAAATTTGCTGGGTGTGGTGGCGCACTCCTGTAGTCCCAGCTACTCAGGAGACTGAGGCAGGAGAATCGCTTGAACTCGGGAGGCGGAGGTTGCAGTGAGCTGAGATCACACCACTGCACTCCAGCCTGGTGACAGAGTGAGACTCTGTCTCAAAAAAAAAGAAAAAAAAAAAATCTAACATTTGGGTCATCAGAGTCATGGAAGGAGAAATGGAAGAGGACAGAGCTAAAAAACAAGTAGTTAAAGAAATAATGGCTGAAAACTTTCAAATGTGGCAAGACACAGAAACCTACAAGAAGTTGAGAAAACTCCAAATGGGAAAACTCACATAAATGAATGCAAAGACACATCACAATTAAACTTCAAAAAACTAAAGCCAAAGACAAATGACAGAACTCATAGCTTCTTTTCCAAGGTTGACTAGTATTGTATTGGATATATGCACTACATTTTCTTTATCCGTTCATCTGTTGATGGTACTGATACTTAGGTTGATTGCATAACTTGGCTATTGTGAATAATGTTGCAATGAACATGGAAATGCAGACATTTCCTTGAAAAAATAATTTCAGGACAGTTGTGGTGGCTTACACCTGTGAAGTCAGCACTTTGGAAAACTGAGGTGGGAGGACTGCTTGAGGCCAGGAGATCAAGACCAGCTTGCTCTACATAGTGAGACCCTGTCTCTACAAAATTTTTAAAAAATCAATCAGGTGTGGAGGCATACACTCGTAGTCCAGCTACTCGGGAGGCTGAGGCAGGAGGATTGCTTGAGCCCCTAAGTTTGAGGCTGCAGTGAGCTACAATCATGCCACTGCACTCCAGCTTGGGTCACAGAGCAAAACTCTGCCCTTAACAAAAAAGATTTCAAATCTTTTGGGTAAATATCCAGAAGTGAGATTGCTGGATCATATAATTCTATTTTTAGTTTTTGGAGGAACCTGCTTTTCAGTTATCCATAATGGTTATACAGTTGGCCCTCAATATATGGACACACAGTTGGCCCTAGAATACATGGATTCTGCAATTGTGGATTCAACCAACCATGGATGAAAAATACACACATGCACACACACACACACACACACACACACACACACATATATATATATATATATATATATATATATATATATTTTTTTTTTTTTTTTTAAGGAAAGAAAGATTGTTGTTGGCTGTGCTTGGTGGCTCACACTTGTAATCCCAGCACTTTGGGAGGCTGGGGCAGTTGGATCGCTTGAGCCCAGGAGTCTGGGACCAGTTTGGTCAATGTGGCAAGACCTCATCTCTACTAAAAAATACAAAAAATTAGCCAGGCATTGTGGCATAAGCCCATAATCCCAGCTACTCGGGAGGCTGAGGCAGGAGAATCGCTTGAACCCAGAAGGCGGAGGATGGAGTGAGTCAGGATCATGCCACTGCACTGAAGCATGGGTGACAGAGTGATACTTGGTCTTAAAAAAAAAAAAAAAAAGATGGTTGTGTAGGTACTGAACATGTGCAGATTTTTTTTTTTAGTGATTATTCCCTAAACATATAGTGTAACAACTATTTACATAGCATTTACATTGTGTTAGGTATAGGCTAGAGATGATTTAAGGTATATAGGAGGATGTGCATAGGTTATATGCAAACACTATACCATTTTATGAAAGGGATTTGACTATCCATGGATTTTGCTATCCACTTGGGGTGCTGATACCAATCCCCTAACAGATACTGAGGGACAGCTGAATTAATTTATGTTCCCACCGAGAGTATACAAGGGTTCCCTTTTCTCCATATCCTCACTGACACTTGTTAACTTTTGTCTTTTTGGTAATAGCTGATATGGTTAGAACCCAAATCTCATCTTGAATTGCAATTCCCTAGGTGCTGAGGGAGGACCCTGGTGAGAGGTAATTGGTTCATGGGGGTGGTTTCCCCAATGCTGTTCTCATGACAGTGAGTGAGTTCTCAGGAGATCTGACGGTTTTGTGTCTGGAATTTCCCCTGCTTGCATTTCTCTCTCCTGCCACCATGTGAAGAAGATCCTTACTTCCCCTTCACCTTCTGCTATGATTGCAAATTTCCTGAGGCCCCCTCAGCTGTGTGGGACTGTGAGTCAATTAAACCTCTTTTCTTTATAAAATACCAAGTCTTGGGCAGTTATTGACAGCAGTGTGAAAATGGACTAATACAACAGCCATTCTGATTGGTGTAAGATATCTTATTGTGGTTTTAATTTGCATTTGCCTACTATTAGCAATGTTAAGCATTTTTTTCATATATCTACTGGCTATCTGTATACCTTCTTTTGAGAAGCGTCTATTCAAATCCCTTGCCCATTTTTATTTTTTTATTTTTTTAATTTATTTATTATTATTATACTTTAAGTTGTAGGGTACATGTGCATAACGTGCAGGTTTGTTACATATGTATACTTGTGCCATGTTGGTCTGCTGCACCCATCAACTCGTCATTTACATCAGGTATAACTCCCAATGCAATCCCTCCCCACTCCCCCCTCCCCATGATAGGCCCCGGTGTGTGATGTTCCCCTTCCTGAGTCCAAGTGATCTCATTGTTCAGTTCCCACCTATGAGTGAGAACATGCGGTGTTTGGTTTTCTGTTCTTGTGATAGTTTGCTAAGAATGATGGTTTCCAGCTGCATCCATGTCCCTACAAAGGACGCAAACTCATCCTTTTTTATGGCTGCATAGTATTCCATGGTGTATATGTGCCACATTTTCT
Source organism: Theropithecus gelada (assembly GCF_003255815.1). NCBI lineage: Eukaryota > Metazoa > Chordata > Mammalia > Primates > Cercopithecidae > Theropithecus > Theropithecus gelada. The sequence continues at coordinate 38,548,791 of NC_037675.1, read as the reverse complement.
TAATCCAATCTGTCACTGATGGACATTTGGGTTGATTCCAAGTCTTTGCTATTGTGAATAGTGCTGCAATAAACATACGTGTGCATGTGTCTTTATAGCAGCATAATTTATAATCCTTTGGGTATATCCCCAGTAATGGGATGGCTGGGTCATATGGTACATCTAGTTCTAGATCCTTGAGGAATCGCCATACTGTTTTCCATAATGGTTGAACTAGTTTACAATCCCACCAACAGTGTAAAAGTGTTCCTATTTCTCCACATCCTCTCCAGCACCTGTTGTTTCCTGACTTTTTAATGATCGCCATTCTAACTGGTGTGAGATGGTATCTCATTGTGGTTTTGATTTGCATTTCTCTGATGGCCAGTGATGATGAGCATTTTTTCATGTGTCTGTTGGCTGTATGAATGTCTTCTTTTGAGAAATGTCTGTTCATATCCTTTGCCCACTTTTTGATGGGGTTGTTTGTTTTTTTCTTGTAAATTTGTTTGAGTTCTTTGTAGGTTCTGGATATTAGCCCTTTGTCAGATGAGTAGATTGCAAAAATTTTCTCCCATTCTGTAGGTTGCCTGTTCACTCTGATGGTAGTTTCTTTTGCTGTGCAGAAGCTCTTTAGTTTAATGAGATCCCATTTGTCAATTTTGGCTTTTGCTGCCGTTGCTTTTGGTGTTTTAGACATGAAGTCTTTGCCCATGCCTATGTCCTGAATGGTACTACCTAGATTTTCCTCTAGGATTTTTATGGTATTAGGTCTAACATTTAAGTCTCTAATCCATCTTGAATTAATTTTCGTATAAG